>NW_026946192.1:0-234080 GCF_034702125.1 Engraulis encrasicolus | reverse complement strand
AGGTAAAATCTGTACTGCCATACCCCGAGAACGGTTGAAAGTACAGGAGAACGGTAAAACCCTATTATTTAACTCAAGGGGAGGTGTAAAGTAAGCTTACTTCCGAAAATGGGACAGTATCACTTTAAGTGGCTGCACCATTGGTTGTTATTAATTCTGAGGCACAGCATATGTGTGATCGACGGGGAAATGTGAGGTGGATCGGAAAATAGCTTTGGTCAGTCCATTACAGCCCAGTCAAAAGTTTTTGCGTTCCCAGCCTCTTGAGCCGCCCGGAAGGGGTGGAGACTTAGGTGCCCCACGTGATCTATCCCTTACTGGAGGTATCTGTGCAGCTCCTGCTTAGGGGAGCCCTCTGGTGGCAGGGGGGGGAAGTGGCGTCTGGCGGCCTCCTGCACCGTCTGCTGGAGCTCCTTTATCCAGGAGGGGGGGTAAACGGCTCCCTGCTGCCCCCCTACAGCGTTCATGCCTCTCCAGCCCTCTAGGGTGTCCTGTTGCTTTCTGTCGGCCTCCACTACACTCCTGTCCATCAGCAGCTGATGCAGAACCATCAGAGACGCCTGGTCCCAGTCCTCATGCTGCACACACTCTACAGAAACAAGGACACAGCGTGACACACACACACACAGACACACACGCATGCACGTACACACACGTACACACACGTACACACACACACACACACACACACACACACACACACACACACACACACACACACACACACACACACACACACACACACACACACACACACACACACACACACACACACACGCACATGCTCACCTAACACCAACAGAATGTGTGAACTGACCGGAGTCTGGACTGTTGATTTCTGTCGATGTGTCCTTCTCTCCTCTTTTCCTCCTCTCTTCATCTCTCTGTCCTCTTTTCCTCCTCTCTTCATCTTCCTCGGCTCTCCTCCTCTCTCCATCCTCCTTTTCTCTCTTCCTCTTCTCTCTTTCCTCCTCTACTTTCTTTCTCGTCTCTCCTGCAATCTCCTTCCCTGTCTTCTTTTCTCCTTCGTCCTCTCCTCTCTTCAACTCTAATCCCTCGCTCCTCCTCTCTCTCTTCTCTTTGTTTGCTGCTCCTCTCCACATCTCTTTCCATTTGACGAGCCCTTTCTTCTCTTTCTTCTTCTGTCCATCCTTTGCTTCTCCCTTCTTCTTTTTCTCCTGCTCTCCTTCTGTTCTTTTCTTCTCATCTGGCATTGGTCCCCAGCTCACGCCCTTTACAATAGAACACAATAGAGTACACTAGAGTAGAATGGAATACAGTAGAATTGCACAACAGAGGCAAAGTGACTGGAGGGCAGTCTGAAAGCGTCTGTCAATCGAACGCTATTGTGAAGCGCATCCCCAAACCCCAAATCCATATTTTGAGAATAGATTAACGTGCGATATTTTCTTTGTCGCGCGATAAGAGTCTCACTTTAGCGCAGCACGTTAACGCCGATAACGGCCCACCACTAGTTTTTACACAGTTGACAATAACACAGTTGGGCATTTCTGCCACATTACCATTCAAAGAGCTAATGACATTTTATAATGTCATATGAGTCATATGACTTAGGACCAAAAACTCCCTTAGCACATAAAAAATACAATTTAATGTATACAATAATAACTGCTTTGAATAAATATTTGTTAATATTTTAGCCCAAAAAAATTAAAAATGTTTTACTTGTCAAAGGGGGGGGGGGGGGGGGGTGAAGTGCTTGTTTGGGGGGCAGTGAGGGATGATATGCTCGTATGGGGGGGGGGGGGGGGGGTAATGTGGTCGTATCAGGGGCAGTGATATCACCCCCTCATCACTGCCCCTGATACGACCACATTACCCCATCCCCCCCCCCCCCCCCCCCCCCCCCAATACGAGCACATCTCCCCTCACTGCACCCCAAACAAGCACATCAACCCCCACCCCCCTGCACTGCCCCCCATACAGCATATCACCCCCCCTCACTGCCCCCTCAAACGAGCACATTAGCCCCCCATACAAGCACATAACCCAAAGGGACTTCCTCCTACAATGATGTATCATTTTGCATCATTGTAGGAGGAAGTGTAAGAGAGGTGAATTTCTGTTCAGACTAGAATCCTTTTTCCCACCCTTTCAACGCCGCCCATAGGGGATTGGACCTAATGCGCTAACAGACCTACCCAGAGCCATCTAATATCAGAGTTACGCCACTCCCATAGACCTCTATGGACCAATCTTTCCACAGCAATGGCGGCTCTCATGGAGCCTCACGGAGCGTTAACATGGAAATCCCCATTGACTTTAGTTCTATTAGAAGTTACTTAGTTCCAGGAGGTGGCCGTAGAACACAGAAAATGTGGTCAAGGTAATGTAATTTGTTTGTACTTAATCTTTGTTTGGTATGTGATGGTTCTGTGTTAGTTTCCAACGAACAGAAGTTTACTGTTAAGAAACATTTTAATCTACGCGAATCACATCACCAACCGACTTCCTGTTCCCCGGTTTGCGCAACTCTGTTATTAGATGGCTCTGGCTCTACCTATCACAGATCAGTGTGCCAGTGCTTTTGAAATCACTGTCATTGAGCCTCCAGTAAGTCACTGCCAGAGCTCCCTGGATGTGGCCTGTGGAACTTGAGCATTGCAATGCATTATGGGGATTGTAGTCACTAATCCACAATCACTAAAAAGTAATTTTCTGCCTTTTCTTGGCCAAAAAGGCACCAAATTAGACATTTATGCTACTATTCTACTACATATAAGACCCACTTTCAATACATATTCATGCCTCCACCGGTGGAATGCCCCTTTAACGGTTGAGTTCTGATTCACCACTCTCAATTGTTTGCTGATTGGCTAAACAGTGAGTGAACCAACCCACTCCCCTCTCCTCTCCTCTCCACCCCACCCCCGTCCTTTTCATGATATCAGTCTTATAGCACCCCCACCCCCATCCACGCCCATCCCGTCTCCTCCTCTGCAAATCATAATAGCACCCAACCCCACCCCCTCATCCCCTCTCCTCTTCATGACATCACTATAATATCCCCCCGCACCCGCAACATCCCCTCTCTCCTCTTCTGCCGAGTCTGCCAGCTGGCAAACCCTTCCGTTTCAACTTTAGTGAAATGAAACCAACTGATGTATCAGACTTCATGTCTTGCCACAAAGAGAAAAGACATCAGCACAGTAGTCAGGGCGTGTCCATGCGCTGCTTCCAGTAAATGTACAAGCTAATGCAAACCAGCATTAACCTGTTTACAATCCAGTCAGTACCACATATCCCAAATGATGATGATAATAATAATATGAATAATATGAATAATATTTAAATATAATTATTTATTATTATTATTATTATTACTCCTAATTACTTAGTTAATTAGTTCTAATAGCCTGCATCTTGCATAGCTCATATCACATGTAACCAGTTGTGCTGAATGCAGTGAGAGACCAGAGTCTTCCACCACTACAGTTGTTGAAATTGATATTCTATAATGGTGTGATGAAAATGATAATGAATGTTATTGTACAGATTTAAAAACCAAAAGCATGCACACCAACCTGAATGAGCCAGTTGGAAAGAAAGAAAGCCTGTACTCGGAGTGGAGCAGAGAGAAGAGAGGAGTGGCTGAGTGTATGTGTGTGCTGTGCGTGCGTGTGTGGTGTGTGTGTGTGTGTGTGAGCTGGAGGGGGGGGCGGGGGCAATCGATAATTTAGTGAGGGGTAATGGACATGCGCTTGATTGTGTTTGTGTGTGTGTGTGTGTGTGTGTGCACGTGCGCGTGTGTGTAATGGGTTTAGAGAGTGTGCTCAGGATGGGATTCATCATGCGGTCAGATAAGAGCATTTGAAAGTGTATGTGTGTGTGTCTGTGTGTCTTACATCATAATTCAATACTTCTTAGTAGGTGCTGTTTCCACGTAGCCTGCAATTTTTAAAGCCTGCTATTGTTTTCTCCTGTTTAGGTGTAAACGCAGAATAAGTGGATAAAAGAAAAATACTCTATTGTAACAAATGTGTTATAACTCCCTAAATAGGGTATTTTAAAGCCATCTGTATTTTAAAAATCTGCTACGTGGAAACGGTAGGCCAAAACCAATGTAACCAGGAGATAAAAATATCCTCATTAAAAAATATACTGCTATGTGGAAACAGCTCCTTAATCTAGATCAAAATCTAAATGCATTTAAGAAAGAGAGAAACCTCACATTTCTGTCACTACACATATTAGAGTTGGGGAAAATATTACATATGAAATAATTACATTTACAATGGTTCACTGTGGCTTCTAAATAAAGAGTGAAATGGTATAGATAAGATATGTAAAGCAGACGGTGTGGTGTTGGGATATGTAATTTGAATAAAGTTCAATGTTCAGTCAATGTAAGGCACTGTAGGTTTCTGAGGCTTAATCCACAAAGCATCGCTCGACATAAATTGTGACATAATTACAGATGGGGTATTCTATAATTCGAGTAACCTTCCTTATCAATTCCTACTTTGCCAATCCTTAACTATTAACTGCAACTAATTATGTTTTGTCCAGGATGATTGCAAGTGCTGATTCAGAGTAATTATCACAACATGACAACACAGTTAAAAAAATATTAATTAAATTATATATTAAATTGGAGATTTTGTGTGTGTCCCAGAACACTTGGTCAACCGTGTCACAAACTGAAACCCCCTCCATAAATCGGCAATATTTTGGTCCTAAGTCCTATTACCAACAAAATAAAATGTCATTACCTCTTTGGGTGGTAATGTGAGGACCATTTGATAAGTTTTGAGTTAATCTCTTCCATAATTTAATACATTCTTTTTTATGGTCTTAGAAGGGGAACATTTCCCATCAACTCTGTTCTCAACATATTCATAAGAACCTGAATTAGAAGTCAGGAGTAATAACCCCTGACACACACATACAGACACACACGCAAGCTCACACGCACACGCACACACTCCAGCCACTGAGTAAACTGAGAAAAACTGATGATCTCCAGAGATGTGTGTGTGTGTGTGTGTGTGTGTGTGTGTGTGTGTGTGTGTGTGTGTGTGTGTGCAATGCATGAGAGAGCGAGCGCGCGCGCGAGAGAGAGAGAGAGAGAGAGAGAGAGAGAGAGAGAGAGAGAATTCTACACCTTTCATACCATGGTGAATTACTGTGCTGTATGTGTGTCCGTCTCATACAGTTTTATACAAGGGTGTGTGTATTTGTGTGCGTGTTTGCCCACTTGTGCGTGCCTGTGTGCCTGTGTTTGTTTGTAATGTGTTTAGGTTTTCAGCGCTGGAGGAAAAGCGCATGAAGCCCATGAGAGGTGCAGAGGACGGAAAGATAACAGCCCTGTTCAGAACCATCAGGTGAGATAACGAACCTGTTTAGAACCATAATGTACATTAGAACCCTCAGGTGGGATAGTGAACCTGTTTAGAACCCCTATTTTTCTTTCTCTACATCCAGGCCGGATGAAACCCTCTGGCGAGCCGGATTGACAACCCTGCTCTAGACCCTTATTATAAGCCTCTGGCAGCCATGTTGAAAATAACTAATTTCCAAACGTCAGATTTTACTAGATTTTTAGTATTTAGCAGGTCTAATACTAATACAATCCATGAAAAAAATCTTTTGTTGAATTTTTTGCCTGTTAAACCCTATATATATGTACCCGCCTAGAACTTCATTGGTCCCTTAATAGTCAGTGTGAATTTCTCTTTTAACTTGTGTGACGTGTCCTGGAATCATCCCGTATTTAAAGATACAAGTACAGGTTCCGTATTGAGCTGAAATGGGACATGAGATGTTAAAATGCAAGATATTACATCTAAGAAATGCTACATAAGGACCCCGCCACGATTAAGTGTACCATAATTTTTACATTCACAGTTGGGAACCGTACTGACAACGTTTTCTCAGTGAAAATTGTGTTTTTATGACAGTGTAACTTTAATTTCATGGGATTTTTGGTACTTTTGTTTAGCAATTTTGCAAAAATAGCCAATAGTCTTAAGAGATATGTTTTCAGAATAATTTGTCATCAGAAATACATGTAAACTGTAACTTGACAGTGTTTCCCTAAGCTCCCTGTGTCACAGTGGACTGATATAGTATGTGCATCATTACTGCAACCCTCCACTGGGTGGCAGTCACAGACAATCAAAGCCACAGCTGAAGCTATACCTACAGTACTATGATAAGGGGCTTTGATCAAAGTAACATGTGATCTACTTTTACTGTAATTCAGACAGGCAGCACTCACACAGGCCTGCGTGTTGTTGTGTTTTGGTGTGTGTGTGTGTGTGTGTGTGTGTGTGTGTGTGTGTGTGTGTGTGTGTGTGTGTGTGTGTGTGTGTGTGTACGCACGGAGACAAACCTGGCCCATATTGATCTTAAGCCCCATCTTGGCTCTTTGGAAATATTCTTACCATTACAAAGGCTATTTTAATATTTTCCCCCAAACGACATGAATCAAATCCCAGGAAAAGACCAACCATTATAAGTGACTCGTGGGGAGCTGTCCATGCTGGTGGTGCTTATTTTTTCCCGATATTTGCCCGTGGAGTAGTGAGTCTTTCATGTCTGCCTACATGACCTTGCGCGCCAGGGTCTGACCACGGTGCTTTTTGCCCGTGGAGTAAGGAGACTTTCTTCTTCCAAAGCAAGAAGTCATAGCACCCGAGAAAAATGCCACTCTTGTTAAAAATTACATAGGTACTTATGTCCTATTTTCAATTTCAGTCCACTGTTCAGTAGGCCTATTAAACACTCGTGAAGTGTTCAGTAGGCCTATTAAACACTCGTGAAGTGTTTAGACCTGGCCTATTTAGGCCTAATGTTGCTGTAAATTGGTGTAATGTAGCAGAACGTGTGAGACATTCTTTGGACTCGTTGCACGCAACAAGTTGTGAAATGATTTCTTAACGGTTTTAACCGCATCATTCGCGACTCTCGAGCAGTTTGAGAACTGAGAAGAATGAGAGAGAGAGAGGGCAGTGACTACCATGTCACTGAGACTAGGCTATGTGTGTGCTGTGCCTACTGAATCCAAGTGCAGAAAAAACATATCCATATAGATTATTACATAATGCACCATGTTATTACATTTCCATCAAAAAAAAAAGTTGCGGCCGCATTCCGTAATAAATTTCGCATTTTGTAATAATTTATTACAAGATTATTACATAATGCGGCGTTACACCATGGCCTTGTGAAAATCTGTAGGTCGCTTAGGATAAAAGCGTCTGCAAAGTGTAATTTAGTGTGATAGCATGGCAACATATTTACTGTATGCACACCCACACATACAAATCATAAAATGGCAAGGGTATATGCATACAGTATACACCAAGGCACAGATCACACCATCTTTATAAGCTGTAGAAGGTAGAATATAAAGGAGACTGTGAAGATGGTAACAGAGTCTCGTTCTCTTTCTCATATATTGTACTCAAAAGCAAAAAAACAGCATACGGTACTACCCATCCAATAACTTCAGGCAGTGCCATTTCTTGACATGGTTTCATACACATTCTCACATTTTCCCCTCAGATTTGATATGACAAATGTCACAGATGTCTTCCAACTTTTCGACAAGTGTCTTCAAAGCAAAGAGAACCTGTCTTGAAAAACCTCCGTCAGTGGCGTCAAAAAAGGCAAATGGAGGCGAATAAAACTAACAAAAAAAATGCAAGACTCATTTGCGACAAGATTTCTGTCACAATCAATGTGAGTTGTCAGAGAACCATAATCAGCCTTTGAGTCAGCAATGCAGTCACTTTCACTTTCCTTCTTGTGCTATAAAAGACGACACACTCCCTCACACTCTCCAGCTCCTCAGACGACCAGACTAAACTACAGATCAAAACAACCAACTTCACATAACAGTCTATTACAGAGCTATTGAATTGGCGGCCCACGGGCCAGATGCGGCACAGATCCGGCGACCAGATGCAACAGTGAAACACCATTTGCGAGTCTCCAGAACAAATGTACATTTTAATGCCTCGCGGAAACTGGTTAGTTTGTCTCCCTCTCTAACTCTCATTTAGTTTTGCATTCTTAATATGCAAGTTGTGAACTTAAACCAACAAATCTTTTCAATTAGGCTAATGTTCTCTGAAGAGTGTGGGGTGGGGCGTTGCACAACACGCAATGTGTGTCACATGCGTCTCTGCAAATTGCTGCATGCGAGGTGCCTGTGTTTGGGACATGGAGGTAGTATAAGAGGTTTGGGATGTACAAGATGAGGTAGGCTACAGTTAAAGTAGTCAAATGTCTGGGGTTTCTTGTTTTGTTTTTAAACGACAACGTGCTTGTCTAATAAACGCCCAAATATTCTCTTTGTTTCTCAAGTCATTCTTGGTCAGTTCTGGGAATGTACATATTGTCAATGCCATTTCAATGAGAGGCTACAATTGGGACATCTGCTTACCTCAGTCTTGGCTCTTTCAGTTAAAGATTTAACTGGAAGGACATGTTTTGCCCTTCTCCCAAACTGACACCCAGACAGAAAAGAACATTTAAACATTAATAGAGTTCATAGTCATGTTAAATCAGCTGGAACCGAAACCAGTTGCAGAGATTGTTTCCTATTGGATCAAGTAGTCAGGCATGGAGAAAGACAGCCCATTGCGCAAGTACTTGTACTTTTGTACTTAAAAGTACATTTAATAGTACTTTTACTTTTTTGGTGTACTACTTTTACTTGAGTAAATATTGTGCAGGGTACCCCTACTTTTCATCAAGTAAAAAACTTCAGTACTTCTTCCACCTCTGATGACTTGTACACCAGTCTGTAACCAGGGTTTTCAGACAATTAAGATCTTTTTTCCATATTACAGTATTCATGGAGTCTGACAAAGATGATTTGACAATCTACCCTTACGAAAATGGACCATGGTTTATTATGGTATTACTATGATTATCATGGTTCTGCTAACTGGTCACTCTAACTCTGAACCTAATATAATTGTACTATGGCTTATTATGGTATTACTGTGATTTTTATGTAGGTACATGGTTCTACCATGGTATGTCATGATTACTCTACCCTTACGGAAATCGACGATGGTTGCATTGCAGTAACCATGGTTTTACCACTACATTTCATGGTGATTCTATGTACTATCAACAAACCATAGTTGTAGTACAGTAGCTGTCATAGTAGTAGTTCTCACAAAGATTAACCTACTATGAAAACTAACCATGGTTTTACCATAGATTTACCATGGATTATAGTTATTATGGTTTTTAGTATAACCATGACAACTATGGTTCGTAACTATGGTTTCACGGTATAACCCTAGAATACTCTGCCATAAACAATGGTTATCCCAAACCATGTTTTTGCTAAACCATGGTCGCCGAACCCAAAAGCAATTAAAAAAAAAAACATGCTTTTAAAAATCATGATGGGGGTAAGGGATGCATGGTTAAACCATAGTCACCAACCAAGGTTTGCTTGGTTACCCACGAAAAAACGAAACCCTTGAATAACTACATGAGTGATTCTACGATTCCCCTACGCTTTTGGCAAAAGCAAAATGTCAATTATCAGTATTTTTTTTTCAACTAAATGACCTAGATGTTTACATAGTGTATATATTTAAGTTTCCAAACAAACAAATTGCCAAGCTTAATCTTAAATCATTTGATAAATACTGTAATGAAAGCGAACATTTGCTTAATTATTTTGTCAACAGTGTTAAGGACAAATACTATGTCATTTCAAACATATATAAAAATACTACAGAGTTGAAACAATATGTGTTTGAAAGTGCTCATGTCCCTTAGCAGTAATGTTGTCATTAATCTGTGCAACTGATAAAGAAAATGTGATTGTTGAGCTTCATAAGTAGGATTTTATGAGTCACTGTGATACAGACTGACACATTTTTCATCATAAATCCCTGTAACGTCTGATTTGAATATAGTCACCCTCCTTACACAAGACTTCCTTCTCCAGAGATAATCCCTAGTGTATGTTCATAGGATTTTTCCAACACATAAGGGATCAATATCGCAAAAACAGTTTCAAAACAGTCAACCGTGTTACGCAACTGTGTTACGGTCAACAGTGCAGGGGAACAAGTCTGCACTTTTTTAGGAGAAAAAACAGAGCCGAGAAACCAATCTCCCTTAAACACAAATGGTTTTTGTTTGTCTCTATCAATATACACATAAATTGGCAAAAACATACTCCTCCTCAACTGTCATCAGTGTTGCCAGATTGGGCTGGTTCCCGCCAAATTGGGCTGCTTAGGATGGCCGTGTGCGGGTAAAAATGGCATCTATCAGAAAAACCTGCCCACTGCCATATAAATCAATAGAATTGGGCGGGTTTTTAGGGCGGATTTTGAACATTTTTTGGGCTGGAAATCATCAGCCTCATCTGGCAACCCTGACTGTCATACTTAATTGTAACACCATTGACGGTAATACCGCTGACATTTCAGCCATTTTTATGGTGTTGTGCTAACTGAGGACCTCAGAAGTTCCACCACAACACCTTAATCAATTAATGTATCTGTATGCTTTATCTGTGTTTTTCTACATGTGATTTCTAATTCAGATTCTTATGAATATGTTGATAACACAGTTGACAGGCAATTTTCCCGCTATGAGAACATGAAAAAGAATGGATTAAATTATGGAAGGATGGAGCTCAAAATTTACCAAAAAGTCTTCCCGTATCCTGCCAAAGAGGTTATGACATCACGTGATGTTATTCGTATGGCCTAAAACCAAACCATTACTGATTTATGGAGGAGGTTTCAGACCGTGACACGGTTAACACAGTTTTCGTGGACACACACAAAATGGCAAATTTCATGTATAATGGAAAGGACAGTGGTCTTTCTGACAGTTTTGTCATATTGTGATGATTACTGTGAATCAACATTTACAATCGTCTTGGGCAAAACAAGTTTCTTTACATGCTAATATGAAGACTGAATCTGACATTTGGAATGCCCAAAACCAGTATTAAATATTCATTCTTGCTGAGGGAAATAATGCTATGTCTACACTTTCTGTATTATATGAAAGATAAATGTTTTCTAATGTCCAAAACATCATTGGATGCAGTTAATAGTTTGTGGAATTGCCAAATAAAATCCACAGACTTAAAAGTGTAGCCGAATTAGAGAATCACTCACATGTGAGTAGCCGTGGTGTAATGGCTAGGGAGTAGGACTCTTGATCACAGGATTGCAGGTTCGAATCCTTCCCTCACCATTCCGTAGATTTCCATCCATGGCTGAAGTGCCCTTAAGCAAGGCACCAAACATTGATCCAGGGACTGTAACCAATAGCCTGTCAGTCGCTTCGGATAAAAGCAGTGTCAGTTCACTGTAATGTAATGAATAACTATTAACCATGGTTAGTTGTCATAGTAAAACCATGGTTAATTTTTGCATAGTTAAACAATGGGCAAATCATAGTCAAACCATGGTTGAATCATAGTTAAACCATGGTTGAACTACTGTATAGTAAATCAATGGTTAAACCATGGTCACAAACCATGCTCAAAAAATCGTAAATAACTATGGTTCGGTTCTCATAGTAATACCATGGTCCATTTTCATAAGGGTACAGATGGTCCCCCTACTACTGTATAGACATTAGTCCTTATGATGTGCACCTAAGTTAAAAACAGAAAAGAATTGCATGTGTGCTTCAGCTTATTCTCTTCAGTTTAAGAACTTTTGTCCATCTCCCATTGAGGCACAGATGAGAACACAGAAGCATAGGGAATTACTCCGTTGTTGTTAAAATAAATAATTTTCAGCTGTGGTACTTTTTTTGTTTAAAAATGCTTCCAACATATTTGACAGATCCTTTGTCTTATCTTCCCTTTACTCAATATCATAAGACAGAAGACATGGCATCATTTGCTGAGGACACCATAGAGACTGCTGCCCTTGGGAGACCATTCCGTCTTGGGATGCTGTACGATTGCCGAAAGGATGCCCTTATTCCAGGTGAGTTCTTTAAAGTGAAATGCTCAGGTTAAAGTTACAGTAAATATATGCTGGATGTTGTCAAAAGAGGTATTTTTTAAACATATATGTATTCACAGTCTATAGCAAAGCCAATCTGCAATATTTTTTTATGAAAATGTGTCAGTTGAAAGCTACTTCTGAAATATTGGGCTTCTCGCTGGCAGGGCGTTCTATGATAGAGGGAGTCCAACTAAAGCTGGGCTTACACTGCGACTTTTGCCCCGATTTGACACTCGCACGACTTTTTGAGAGTCGGGCCGATTTCTTGCTCCATCGCAGGTCAATCGTGAGTCTGGCATCGTGCAGTGTACATGGGGTAACGACAAGCGATTACGCCTTACGATCGTGCAATCGCAGGGTCGCAAGAAAATCAAAACGGTTTGAAATTCTGGTCGTGGCTCGTGCGTAAATCGCAAAGTTAAAACAGCGCTACATCCCGATTGGACACTTCACATGCACAAATCGATAGGGCCATGCAACTTGCTGTTGAGCGCGGCCTCATCTCCACCTCAGGTGTGCATGTTCCCTCCTCTGCAGATCGGGGAAACATGCCTATCACGTCGTACGGTGGAAGCATTTTGCTCGCATCCGACTGTCGGCTCGTGTAGTGTGAGGACGTGAAATCCCATCGTGCAGTGTGAGCAGAAGCTTAAGACCCACGAGTGAAAATATCGCACAGTGTATGCCCGGCTTAAATTTCTGGCTCAGCTCTCGCTTGTGGACATAGGGGGCTTTTCTCCTATGCTTTCACAGGAGGGTGACATCTTATATCTAAAACTGTGTCATTGTAGACCATCACAAAGGCTACTTAGAAATAGCGACTACGTTTTCCCCCCCATAACGACATGAATCAAATCCCAGGAAAAGACAAGCCATTTCCCAGGATTCCCAAAAAATAAGTGACTCAAAGGGTCCGTGTATCTCTTGGCCATTCGATTTTCATTTTCAAATCGGAAAACGGACCACGAAAAATGACCGATTTCCCAATTTTTAAGTAAACAATAAATGAGAAACCATTCGGTCCGTGTACCATTCGTTCTTTTGTTTTTTGATTCAGAACCAAATACAAAAATCGAAAAAACGGCTGGTTATTTCATTATTTCGTTTTAGTGACAAACAAAAAAACTAATTTTGATCTGTATTTCCAAATTTTATTTTCTACTTAATTTCAAAATAACGGCAAAGAAAAAAAAGCTTGACGTGCTATTTTTAATTTTTGATATTTTCATTTCTCGGCCGTACGTGCCCCCGAATTCAAAGCTGACCTTGATTAAATAGGTTAAAATCATAACTAAATCCATAATGGATGTTGTCTGAAGAGGTGTTTTGTAACATATATGTGAAATTTACAGTCTATAACAAATCCAAACTGCAATATTTTTATGAAAACGAAGGCTATCAGCTGAAAGCTTTCATATCCGTCTACCTAGCCTGTACGCGCCAGGGTCTGCGCCAGGGCCTGCATGGACTGGTGCCCTCTGTCCATGGTGCTGAAATCGCGGCACCAAAGATTCTTTTAGTTCTAACGTCTCTGGCGGCACTACTCTTATGTGTGAAGCACGTTACAGTTTCATGAGGGGAGACCAAACAAAAGGCTACAACCAAACAATACTGTTGTACCCTTTGCCGACATAAGGCTCCCACATGCACGTCACAAAACAATAATCCACGCGGCGGGACTATTTTGATGTCACAAAAATCAGTAATGTGCATTGTCCGTAATTATACCAAACTAAAAAAAAGTATACACGTTGAAGATAATCCACGTTACAGAACTTCAACAAAAATGCGAGCCATGGCACAAATGGCCATCCAAAATGCTGGTTTAAAGTAAAATAAATTGAGGTAATTACCACAAAAACAATAGCATCAGTTTTACACTGGAAAATTAAATATGGGCTAAAACTTCGCCCCCTATCATCAGTACAGTAGGTTACATTTCTGAGTAGATCTAGGTGCGATCATTCTCTCCTGCATTTGCAGCTGGTGCAGCGGCAGCCCTTGCATTGCACTGCGAGCTGTCCACGTGTGTGGTATAGGTGAAATGTGCACTGGCAGCACTCATCGTTGAGTTTGTGAGATGCCTTTAGTGGGAGTACAGTAATTGAATGTGTAAAACACGTTGAACACAGTGGCAATGGCCATTTTCAGTAGCCTATGCTTGCCTATTTGTAAGCCTATTCGTCTTGTTTCACCGTTGTGCTTGCATCAGCATACCAACATTAAATTTGCCAAACTAACATTGATGTAGTGCTGATATTTTACTGTAGCCTAATATCTCTACAAAACTGTGAGTACTGTACATTGAATTTAATTAAAGTCTCTCAACATGGCTTGCCATTCCATGAGGGATAAGGAGAATGCAGCTCACACACGCGGTGCGTTCCTTTGATAGATGCCTGCTGTGTTAAGTGCTGCGCGCACGCATTGTGTAGGTTTAGACAAATTACAGTGATAAACATATCCAGGTCAAAATTACTAACAGGAAAAGAGGGACAATGACAATTCGCCAGGAAGACAGATTGTATTTGGCAAACTAGAGACTTTCTAGGGTTCATGACAAAAGAATGCTTTAGATCTGATGGCTACTGATGTGGGGAAACGTGTCAGAGGGCAATTCTTTCCGAGAGTCCAACAACAACACAATATCAAAATGTCATGGTGGACGCGACCTGCCACCAAAAGCCAGCTCCTTTCGGTTCATAGAAAACAGATCAAAAAAAAAAATCCAGATCCCATTAGCCTAGGCTATAACTATGTCTCCACATTGGTCCAGAAGATAGCTTCGCTGATAAGCCTAGCTAATAGCTGTAGTAAGTCCACACCAGTGTTCGGTGGTCGTTGTTAATTACAAAACTGTTAATAAAACCTGGAGTCTTCAGGTAGCCTAGGCCTACGACATTTAAAACTCAGTCGTGCGCGCTGTGAAATGAGAGCCGCGAGAAACGCGGTGCGGCGCAACATCGTCCTGTCTTTCGCAACATCGCCAACGGCAGGAGCAACAGCTAATCTAGTAGGCCTACTGTACATCCGGGGCACATAAGGCCGAGAAATTAAAATATATATATACAAAAAAATAGCACGTCGGCTTTTTTAATTGCCGTTATTTTGAAATGAAGTAGAAAATAAAATTTGGAAATACAGATCAAAATTAGTTTTTTCGTTTGTCACTAAAACAAAATAATGAAATAACCAGCCGTTTTTTCGTTTTTTTGTTATTTGGTTCTGAATCAAAAAACAAAAGAACGAATGGTACACGGACCCCATTCGTATTTTGTTTCCCGTTTGGAAACCAGAAAACGAAAAACGAGAATCGAGTCATTTTCTGATTTTCTTTTCATCGCTTTTATATGGGAATCAGAATTAGAGAGACGGCCCGTTTTCCCATTTCTTATTTTGCTCATAAAGTTTTTTTTTGACCCGGAAACTGTCCTAATGTGTCAGGGTAAAGAGTTGACTTAGCCACATCAGAGGTGTTTAGGCCTACTAGTCTAGCCTATATTTTATAGCGCTGATCTAAAACTCGGAGGATCCGGTTGGAGAGCCGGATCAAGACCTCATCCTAACAGACCGGATGGCTGTCGTGCATTGATCCGCCGAAGGCGGGTCAGACGGCATTTCATTAATATGTCAACAAAATGGCAGTTACAGCGCAAGAAATTATGAAACAGGATTATATCCATCTTTAGTTGACTACAACAGTGTTAATTTCGTCAGCTTTTTTTTTTATTTAGTCTTAGCCTTCGTCACAATGACGAAAATCAATGTTAGTCTCAGTCCTCTTTAGTCATTGCCTTCCCAATTCAGTCTTAGTCTTAGTCAAAATAAATGACAAAAATAAATTTTAGTCACAGTCAAATATTAGTCATTGTAATCAACATTTCAAATTTTAGTCATTTTAGTCAATATTGTGGTGTAAAATAAATAACATACAATGGCCATTGTTATTTCACAAACCATTACTCATATAGCCTATTGCAGCAAATATTCACCTTGTTACTTGGACATTTTCCACCAAAACCCAAATCAGTCATTTCAACATCATAGAGCAAAAGAGCATCTCACACACACACACACTTCCAGGTGCAGGCCTATCTCTCTCTCTCTCTCTCTCTCTCTCTCTCTCTCTCTCTCGTGCATTAGAAGCTGCAGCATATTATTTGATTTTGAGTTTGATCGCGGAGGAAGCTACATGCTCTTCTTCACCTGACCGCGTGACTTAAAGCCTGCAGATTGCCGGCAGTGGGAAGACCAGACATCCCAAGTCTGCATGAAGTTCAAGGAGTCTCCCTGATAGTGGCTTCCCGATGACCACGAGTCAGATAAAATATTGCTGATGTTAGACTATGCAAGTTAGCGTTTTTTGTTTTCAATTGGCAATGCGAGCAGAGAACAATAATGACTCGTGCGGCATGGGTGGAATAGGCTTAAATAGATTGTG
Source organism: Engraulis encrasicolus (assembly GCF_034702125.1). Lineage (NCBI taxonomy): Eukaryota > Metazoa > Chordata > Actinopteri > Clupeiformes > Engraulidae > Engraulis > Engraulis encrasicolus. Next base: position 217,655 of record NW_026946192.1, on the reverse strand, counting down.
CGAGCACACTTCGTATGCCATGCAAAAGTCCCAGGAAAAATAGTTAGGAAGGGGTATAGAAAGAAAATAGTTAGGCAGACTGGACGATAGAATAGTTAGGCAGGGGTATAGAAAGAAAATAGTTAGGCAGACTGGACGATAGAAAGGACATGCATATACAAATATTTAAACACTAATGCTGTTTTGTTTGTCGGGGGTGTCGACTGTCGACATACGCATGACCCTGAAAAGAGATTTTGGAACTTAGGAAGACGTCTTTTAGCGATGCTCTCGACGAGAACATGTTTCAAATCTCAACAGTTTTAAACTCCTCAGCGATCGCCCATCCATTGATTATTTTCAAAACTAGTAGCCGTGCCTCTGTTTAGACAGGTCAACTTTCCCCCTGCTGGCGCGCGCTCCCGCGGTGACCGATTTAAATCAATTCACAAATCCGACCTTCATGATTTGCTTGCGAACTGCCTACTCATATGATTAGGCCTAAACAACAAATATAGCAAACATTACAAAAAAAGAACAGACAACGACCGCCGGGCTAAGACAGCCTAAGTGAAAAGGAGAATAGTGGAAGCTCGAGGAGGTTTAGAATGACAGTATCAGAGGAGGATTGGCAGGACTGTCATTATTGCAGAAACACATGTCTTCGTCATGGACAAGAGGGTTGTTGAACATTTTTCAAAATTAACACTTCCCTCAACGTCGGCTATTTTTTTCTCTTTCTCTGGGAATGTTTTAGGACCTAAACTCAACTTAAATGGACTCACTGAACTATAGGCTACAGATCTACTGACTGAGCTGCACCATGCACTGGCTGCCAGCAGAGACAAGCGAGGCAACACACCGTGAGCGCGCAATCACCTATGAAGTTCAAGACACTTGGCCTTACAATTAGCCTACAAATTGCAAATTAATTATAAATAGTTATATTTTTAATGTCCATTCGTCCATGGCTTGAAAATTTCGTCTTAGTCTCCTTGACGAAATTAACACTGGACTACAACAGCCATTCTCTAATCTCCCTAGTATGCTGTTCAGTCACGAACACTCACTGAGTAAAACTGAACCAACTCCCGCCTCGTCATTCATCGAGCCTGTTTGATCCGTCCAGCCTGTTGTGGCCAAATGAGTCGCGGATCCCCGCTCCCTATGTGTGTGCGTCTGACTCTGTTGAGCTCTACATTTCTAAATGTTAACACATTGAGTACCGACGACGTAATAATGCGTTTTTCACGCCCATGCGTTGTATACCAAAACGTAAAAATACGTTTTTGCATTTAAAGTGTACCTCCGGGATTTTGGACACCAGGCCTCATTTCTGAGTCAGCCAGGGTGAAAACAATGTGTCCAGAAAGTTTTTTTTTCACATTCCATGCAGTCCTTGTGAATTCTCATATCCATGTTGCTAAGCTAGCGCAAGTGGACGGGAATGGTAGTAGCCTGCCCCCAAATATAGTCTTATCCCGTTTAAACAACATTCAAAACAAAACCGTTATTATACCATACTGCAAGTGTAAATGTTTGCCTTAGTAGAATGAAGTTTGAAATTAAACCAACCTTGCACTGCGTGGATTTTGCCATGTTGAGAGACTATTTTCTCGGGGTCGGCGGAATTTTACTTTGCTCTCTTCAGTTGTGATGTAGCCCACCCACCCACTGCAGGGACCCGCAAGAGACATTGCAAATCAAGGCTAGTTCTACAACTGCTTTCGGATTGAATAGTGGATTAAAACCCAACGACATCGCACCATGGTACATCAATGTGTATATACCAACTGCAATAATAAAGCCCACAGATGGGTATCGGCAAGTTTCCATTGGTTTCCGTGAAAGATGTTGAAAGAACCAAACTCTGGCTCCTGGCTGCAGGGCTACATCAACAAACCGATGGAGACGCTCCGTAAGCTACCCCTGTGCTTTGCAGTGACCATTTCAGTCCCGACGACTTCACAAAGTCCTTCTCGAAGTCTAATACCTACACGGAAAACTCTAAAAGTGTCCGCAGTGCCAACCGCATTCCCAGATCTACATTTTGTGGCGCGCACCAACAGTCTCCGAAGAACAGGTGTGTTATGCTTTCTGCTTCTATGATGGTAGCCCAGTGGTATAATGGCTTCGCCTACGTTAGCCAAAACTTGGGCTAGAAGTTACCCTTTTGGATTGGCATGTTGTAATGCTTTACTGTTATTTTGTGTAATTGCTGTGACAAATGGCATTAGACATGACTTGCCGTATTCCTATGGATTCATAAGTTACGCAACGCTATGTGATCTGGCTTGACATTGTGGAATATGTCACTCGTAACTCTAGTTATTATAGGGAATGTTTTTTGTGAAGAGATGGAATGGAAGGATGAAAGGGATTTAGAAGAGATGGGTGCACTGTTCTGTTCGCCAACATCTAATGCTCTGTAGACACACGGGTCATCTAGTAACAACTAAACATTGTCATGGCATATTCAATGTTACGAAAGGTTGGCAAAGTCGGACAGAAAGCATTACTCTTGGTGTTTGCGAGCGAGGTCAGGAAGAGGGGAATAGCGTTCACTTTTGCAAACTTTTTGGATTTGCATGTTGTACTGCTTTACTGTTATTTAGTGTAATTGCTATAACAAATGGCATTAGAATTGCCGTATGGACTCATACGTTACGCAACGCTATGTGATCTGGCTTGACATTGTGAAATATGTCACTCGTAGCTGCCTCTAGTTATTATTACATGGAATGTTTTTTTGAGACGAGATGGAATGGGAGGATGAAAGGGAGAAGAGTGTGCGTTCTGTTCGCCAACATGCTGTGTAGACACACGGGTCATCTAGTAACATTGTTATGGCATATGTTTCAATGTTACGAAAGGTTTACAAAGTCGGACAGAAAGCATTACTCTTGATGTTTGCGAGCGAGGTCAGGGAGAGGGGAAAACCGTTCAGTTTTACAAACTTCAAAGATGTTGGAGTTCGCTCTATGGAAAAGTTATGGATGTGTCAAACGAAGCTAGGATTTGTACTAGGAATATCACTCCGCGGCTGTCAAGCTTTCAAACCGGAACACAAATTGCTGATGGTGATCAAACATGATTGCAATGTTGGTTTAATTTCAAACTTCATTCTATCAAGACAAGTATTTACACTTGCTGTCTGGCATAATAATGGGGTTGTTTTGAATGCTGTTGCAACTCGATAAGACTATTTTTGGGGGCAGGCTACTACCATTCCCGTCCACGGTTACACTCCGCCATTCCGACACACCGCCATTCCGACATTGATTTCTTATTGCATTTTGGGCCATTTCAGGGGGGGAAAACGGGCATGTAGCCGATGAGTCTGCACCAGTTGCTGCACTCATTGTCTCCACTTCTTTGCGCTTGTAAACACTTGCAACAATGTCAAAAAGACATGAAAGGTGATGTTTGAGTGTTTGCTAACAAAACAAGCTAAAGGGGGCTTCTAACCTTAAACAATACCTAGCACAAGGAAGGCATACAAGGTGCGGGGACATCAGGTGTTGCAATCTTGTTAGCCTACTGTCGGAATGGCGGTGTGTCTGAATGGTGATTGCCCCCCCCCGTCCACTTGCGCTAGCTTAGCAACATGGATATGAGAATTCACAAGGACTGCATGGAATGTGAAAAAAACGTTCTGGACACATTGTTTACACCCTGGCTGACTCGGAAATGAGGCCTAGTGTCCAAAATCCCGGAGGTACACTTTAAGTATATCATATTTTGAATCTACACCCTTCAATGGACAATATATGTGATTTTGGTAGCTCTGTGATGGACATAAATGACAACATTTGCAGTCCAAAGTTGTTTGATTGTTATGATGTTTGAGTGTTATGATTTGGATATTTTAATTTAACTTACCAAGATGTCTGGATGCCAACACATGTCGCCTATTGCGCTGCCTGAATTGATTTCCCTAGTACGGTCACTGTATGATGTGTTGTCTCTGACTTCACGCAATAGGTAAACACCATTGTGTATCGTGCCTGGAGTATCTTGAACTTTCTGGACTTGCTAGACCTTTACCATAGCGGAGCAAATAAGACCAAAAATAGTTCACTTTGGTATGCAAGCATAGAAATTGGCACAGAGGTTCATTAGAATGTACTCTTTCAGCTAAGGGCGTTGGCCACGCAAAAATCCAAAATGGCGGCCATTTTTCAAGATGGCCACCCTGTTCACTTGTAAATAAGGCTAAGAATAGTTAAATTAATGATACAATCATACAATTAGGCACAAATGTTCATTAGAATGCACTCTTTCACAAAAGAGCATTGGCCACTCAAAATCCAAGATGGCCGCCATTTTTCAAGATGGCCACCCTGTTCACTTGTAAATAAGGCTAAGAATAGTTAAATTAATGATACAATCATACAATTAGGCACAGATGTTCATTAGAATGCACTCTTTCACAAAAGAGCATTGGCCACTCAAAATCCAAGATGGCTGCCATTTTTCAAGATGGCTACCTCTCAACTTGTAAATAAGGCCAAGAAGAGTTAAATTAGGGATAGAATCATGCAATTTGGCACAAATGTTCACCAGAAAGCATTTCTGATCAATGATCAATTTTTGATCAATGATTTAAGCCTAGGAGCCCAACTGAAATATTCAATTTTCATATCAATCAAGTGAATACATGTGCATATCAAGTGTCAGTGACAGCTTGGATTATCTACCTCTATAAGGTCATTACAAATTAAAATGTATGCTGGTTGTGTCCTAGTGTACTATGGAGTGATGCTTAGGAAATTATGAATAATAAATATACAATACACCATATATACAGTATATTGACATATGACATATTTTATGTTCTACTTTGGCCTTTAACCTAGATGATATGTTGGCTACCTAACCACTTGATTTATTGATTGCTCATTATTTTTTATTTGTGGGTGTGGTCCTTTGTTTAAAACATGTCAGCCTGGCTTACTTCTCTCACACACTCAAAAAGTCTTTCAAAAACTTTAAACAACAACATGTGGAAATCCCATTGACTTTGGAGGGATACACCTGTCAAATTAGCCCAAACGTCATCAAGATACTGTACTCTACTGTACTGTGGTGTAGTGTACTCTGCTATACTGTACTGTACTGTACTGTAATGTTATATACTGTACGGTACTGTACTCTACTGCACCGTACTGTATGCTACTGTACTGTACTGTACTGTACTGTACTGTACTGTGATGTACTGTACTGTACTGTACTGTATGTGATATACCATACTGTACTGTAGGCCTACTGTACTCTACTGTAGCGTACTGTATGCTACTGTACTGTACTGTGATACACCATACTGTACTGTACTGCACCGTACTGTACTGTACTGTACTGAACTGTACTGTAATGTGATATACCAAACTGTACTGTACTGCACCGTACTGTATGCTATTGTACTGTACTGCACCATACTGCATGCGACTGTACATGCACTGTACTGTAAGCTTACTTAACTATTCTGCACCGTACTGTATGCCACTGTACTGTACTGTACTGTACTGTACTGTACTGTACTGTACTGTACTGTACTGTACTGTACTGCACTGCACTGCACTGTACTGTACAACTACATAGTAGAACTGAAACATGTGGAGCCTTCTGAGGTCATGTACAATATGATGCAAAATGGTGTAGTGGGAATGAGTTGTGTTACTATTACCACTCACAATCTATGGTAGACTATCCTTCCTCCCAGACTATTTGTGTGCCTTGCATATCAAGAAAATGAGTAATGAGTACCAGTAATGATTTACTTTATAGTATATACCATATGAGAACTGTTGTTTTATATAGATATTTCTCCTATGGGTAAGGGTGGCAAAGACCTATGGTACATGTTGTCCATCAGCTGTCAGTTGTGAAGTAGCAATTGAAGTACTCAATGATTATTGAGCTAACTGTAATACAACTTGTGACACAAGTACTAGGTGAGGACTTGAAAAAAACAATTTACCTCTGCCTACTTACTCAACACCTACTTAGAAATGATTTCCATTTAATTTGAACTGAAGACATACTGTGGCCTACATGTATATTGAGTAATCTGTAATACCATTCTAAAGATGATTGAAGTGCACAATGCTACTTGTGAAAATGTTGAATTAGGTGATCTTATGGGTTCTTCATACATATGGAGAGATCCTGTCCTTTACCCTCTCTCATACAAATACAAAATATCTGTTAAGGAAATTAGAGGATGGAGAACCTGCTACCTTGGACATCATCTTGCACTGACACTTCCCCATTCAGATGCTGCTGAGTGAGCATTGGTAGCAGTCTATTCTTACCATAGTTTTAGTGTGGGAAATACTCATTTTAATTCAAACCAAGAATCTTCTCAAATCGTTCACAATGTTACATTTGCTGCCAAGCATGTAAGCACAGTATGCACACTATCACACATACTTTCACACTATGTACATTTTTGTAGTTTCATCAATCTGTCAAGCAGGCTACAACTGCCATTGCTTCATCTCTGCTGGGTTTGGGACTATATTAACATTGTCAGCTAAGTATAATGTCATGTACTAACAATGTAATGCATTACACAGCATGACATTGTATATGACATGGTAGAATTATTTTTTTCGATGGCTCCTAGGCTAGAATTACAGCTTAATACCCTAAAGACACACCATACAAAGTTTGGTGCTTTTATCACTTCCGTAATGGTAAAACCCTTACAGACTCCACTAGTAATACCTTCTGCGCTTTGCCTTTGTAGAGCACATACTCATTCTCACATTCACAGACCAGCTCTGGAGGCTGCCAAGAAGGCACCAATTGTTTGGGGTTCATGAGCGAAAGTGCTCTCTCTCAGGCAGCCTGTCTCTCTGGCGGCCATCTTGAATTTTGTGTATCCAACACCATTTTTTTTAAAAAGTGCATACAAAGACACATTTCTGCCAAATTACATGATTGCATCACTAATTTAACTATTCTTAGACTTATTTGCGAGTGGCGAGGGTTGCCATCTTGAAAAATGGTGGCCATCTTGGATTTTGCGTGGCCAACACCATATTTTGAAAAAGTACATTCAAATGAACAATTTTGCCAAATGACATGCTTGCATCACTAATTTAACTATTCTTAGACTTATTTAGAAGTGGAGAAGGTGGCCATCTTGAAAAATGGCGGCCATCTTGGATTTTTGCGTGGCCAACGCCCTGAGCTGATAGAGTACATTCTAATGAACATCTGTGCCAATTTTCATGCTTGCATACCAAAGTGAACTATTGTGGGCTATTTTGACAGTTAACTGCTGGACTACCAGATCCTTGGATCCAAATGGCCCCCGATATGTGATTGGAGTAATGCGCTCCGATTTGGACGTTTGATCGCCAAAAAGATAAGTTTCTGTGTCTTCCTGTATGTGAGAAGCCAGAAGCTAGCATGGCTACATATCATGATTCCCTGATTGTCGCTCCCAACGCAGGACGCTCCCATGTCGGCTCGCCCCCACTAGCCAGACTATCGATCCCACCGCCATATAACGGAGCTAGTTATCTTTTTGATGTTAGTTTTTTGTTTCTAACCCTAAACCTAACCCTAACCTTAAATTGCTTGTATGTGGCAGTGTATGATAATACGTGAAATATAATCGGGTGGGACTACACGTCCGGGAGTGATAGAAACACCTGGGACTACACGTCCGGGAGCGATCTCAGTTGGGAGTGTCCATCTGCCACCGCATATGATTCGGATCGGATGGGCTAGGCTACATCTAAGCATCATATCATTTGGATTTGTTGTCAATGTTGGGCTATTATTTCGGGAGTCATCGGGAGCTATTTTAGCAAATGTCTCACCCTCTGCATGTGTGCAAAGAGTTTGTGTTCAGTCCACGTGAAAAACGGGGATTTCAAAGGGCATCGATTGCTGGTGTCGTAGTGTGACAGAGCAGGAGGTGTGCTGCCGTATTTGTGAATCGTGCTATGTTGTTGTTTCCCCTAGTAGCCTACGATCGGTAGCGTGTATTGTATCTGACTTCACGCAATAGGTAAACACAGAGACCATTGTATATCATGCCAGGAGTATCTTGAACTTTCTGGGCTTGCTACCTAGACCTTTACCAGATCCTTGGATCAAAATGGCACCCGAATTGTAATTGGAGTAATGCGCTCCGATTTGGAAGTTTGATCGCCAACCAGATAAGTTTATTTGATTATTCACCCCCATGTTGAACTGTCTTCCTGTATGTGAAAAGCCAGAAGCTAGCATAGATGGCTACATATGGATCGGATGGGCTACATCTAAGCATCATATCATTGGCATTTGTTGTCAATGTTGGGCTATTATTTCGGGAGTCATCGGGAACTATTTTAGCAAATGTCCGACCTTCTGCATGTGTGCAAAGAGCTTGTGTTCAGTCTGTGTGAAAAACGTGGATTTCGAAGGGCATTGATTGCCGGTGTCGTAGTGGTTTAGAGCAGGAGGTGTGTCTTGACGAGCAGGAAGATGTGTGTCAGAGCTAACCTTGCACCAAATTGTGATTAAAACCAACTCATCCCCTTTCAAACTCGTCACATTCTGAAGAAGCGCACCCTTCACAAAAACCTCAATATCTCCGATTGTAGCTGAATTCCATGGATACCCGCTTCGGTTTAGCGTGTGTTTACTCGGCAATAAAAGCTCGTAGAGACACACAGTTTTCACCTACTAAGAGGGCAGCGTCTCCACTTTCGAACGAGTCATAACATATTTCAGTGGCCCTATCACATAATAAGCTGTGAGTCTACAAAAAAACGTCAAAAAAGGGCTTAGAACGCTGGTATTCTACGACATAATTCCGTGAGCACCGCCGGTATTCAATGTGTTAACAGTGCTCTGCCAACGCTTTTAAGGGACACTGTGCAGGAAATGGTTTTTAAAAAAAGGTACTGCAACTATGCTGCTCATTGAAACTGGGTTGCCTATTGCCAAATTTGATCTTTACATGAAAGTTTACTAAGTAATAAACAAATATTTTCTAGTATGGTCCAAGTAGAGTAATTTTTGCAGCTATAAATGGCTATTTTTGGAAATTCAAAATGGCGGACCATGGAGAAGATCCCCCTTTTCATGTATGAAAAGTGCAATTTTTCCAGTCATAATGAATACTTAGAATTTGATGGTGATGGTAAGTATTCATGAAAAAGGTAACATTAGTGAATGGACAGCATGAATTCTGGAAATAAACAACAAAAAATATCACACAGTGTCCCTTTAATCATCTCAGTCTGTAGGCTACTCTTAGGGAAATTAGTCTACAGACGTGACTACTATCACTCACTGCGTTACAGCGTACAGTCTTTAAAGCCACTGCTGTCACTCCCCTTGTCCGAGTCACTCAGCAGCGGCACTCTCGGCGACACGGTGAGACGAATCCTGACTGAGTTGTTGGTAGCAGCGAATAGCCTACGGATCGGATCAACGCTTAAGTTTCGTGCTTGCCACGAGTGTGCGAGTCGCAAGGCAACTTGGCAGCGGAAGCGAGTGGTCATCTGCTGCTCGTCTCCCAAATATTCGACTTTTAGTCTTCTTAAATACAAACACACACATTATTTATTGCAAAATAAGGAACATGCCGTTTCACTGCTGCCAAAGGCTGTTCGAGTTGTGGGTGCATGTTTAGTGAGGACACCCAGGTGGGTTGGCTCTCAGCATGAGTTTAGGAACTGTGACATTCATAAAGTGAGTTTTGTTGATCAAACTGTCTTACTCTTTGATTTATCAACGTGAATTGATAAATGGAACAACAAAGGCGAGGCGCATAGCTACTTAACGGCAGAAACGTTTTAAAAAATACATTATTATTATTTATTTTTATTTATTTTAAATAAGTGATCCGTGTGATCCGAGTGATCTGTCTAATCCGGATACCCTCCTTGGAATGATCCAATCAATCCGGACGCCTCAAAGATTCGAGTTAAGCACCTCTACTATTTTACAAGTTTTTAAACACATGTCCTCATTTAAATGTAGGGACTAATTTATATTTCCCAGAGCAACGATCACTTCGCTTCGAAGTGCATGCTTGACGGTAGGGACACATACACACGAAATAGCGAACTTTGCCATTCATTCCTATGAGAGAGGCGAAGGCAAGCGAAAGCAAGCAAACAGGAGCGAAGCGAAGCGAAATTATTAAAGAAAGTTTAATGCCGCCTACCGCGGCCCAATCAAATCAATAACATAACTTTTCCATTCCATTTGATTCGTCGCGACGATCTGATGACGGTTGGATTTCGCCTCTCTTCGCTTCGCCTCCTATGTGTCCCTACCGTGAGGTCCACCTCCCATGAAGGGAGTATGGTAGCGGCTCCTCGATGCCTGCGAGTCAGATAAAATCTCCCTGATTTTAAACTACTATGCAAGTTAGCGGTTTTTTTCCCCAATTGGCAATGCGTGACAGAGAAAGATGACTCGTGCGGCATGTGTGGAATAGTTTTGCGCGAGCATACAAGTAGGACGCCCTACAAAAGTCAAAATAGTAGGCAGATGTTCTATGCAGACTGGACGATATAAAGGACATGAATATACATGTGTTTTAACACTAATGTCGTTTTGATTGTTGGGGGTGTCGAGGGTCGATAAGCTTCTCCCTGAAATAAGTTTTTGGAACTTGGATGTCTGCTATCAGCTCGAGAGGGAATAGGTTGTTGCTACTTGGACAGCTAGATACTAGTTTGGGCTGTGGGTGGCATCATGCCAGCTAGCCTACTTGAGTGCTAGAGTTACGAAGAGGGCAGTCAAAAACTTTCGTCATACTCTGCAAACTTAATTAAACGTGCAGGGGTATTTATACCATTGTAGACCTAACAATAACCCAAACCGACTTGGCCATGGTAAGACTGCATAACAATTCAAAGGAATGTTGGCCAGATGTTGGGAATGTCACTCGCACCCACAGACCTAGGTCTGTGCTCACACCGCATCTTTGACAGCTGACGGACAGGCGCTCAACCAACGTCTTCCGGTTCAAGTAATTAAAAAATAGGAGATGGGAAAACGAAGCCATAATTTAATTTTGAATTACAAGCCTGCCCGCATTTAAGAGAATGAAACAGATATTGAAAATTGGTTCGTTTTCCGATTTGCATTTCCCGATTTCCAAAACAAAAATCGTATAACGAGTTATTTTTTGTTTTCCATTTCCCGATTTGGAAAAGGAAATCGAATGGCGACGAGATACACGGACCGGATACCGGACTCCGCAGAAATGCAGTATTTGATTTTGTCCTTCGGGTTGCATAGACTATAAGAACAAAATCTGGGTGGTAATACCCTCCTATCCGCAGTGTATATGTTGTTCTTCAGATGTTGGCACTCAGAATTGCAATTTTGTCGAGTATGTTAGTTTGAACCTCACGTGAAAGTAACTGAATTGTGCTGCATTGATGGATCTAGCTGATAGTCACACATAATTCCACTGAATAAACGTCCACCTGCGACCCAAAACTTGCCGTGGTAGTCTATGTCAAATTAAAATTTATTTCTCTCCCTAAAGCAGCTGTATATTATAGAAAGATCTTTCTATTACTATATAACAGCTGTGCACAACAGCATACTCTCAATTCTCTCTGCCAACAATTTCGGCTGCATGAGCTAAGTCCTAAAACACAAGCAGATAGCCCACTGTGAGAAGATAGTCTAACTCACGTATTTTAATGGCTTGACCAAAGTTGGCACTTCTTTGATAAGCTGTATGGAGCAAACAAACACAGACACACTTGCGTGCACACAACCAAAGTTGCAACTGGTCGCGGAGATTGCTGCAGAGAGCAGGGGGATTGGTTTCCTACGTCATGGCGGCTAGGCGTAATGTGCACTAGCAGCACTTCATCGTTGAGGTTGGGAGATGTCTTTAGCGGAAGTATGCTTGAGGAAGCAGAACTACAGGGGTCGGACAAAATAATGGAAACACCTGTCATTTTAGAATGGGAAGTTTCATGGCTCAAGTGGACCAGCCTGTTGGCCAATCTTCACTAATTGCACATTGCACCAGTAAGGTGGAGTGTTAAAGTTTAATTGGCAGGGTTAGATCACAGTTCTGCTCAAAATTTGTAATGCACACAACATTATGGGAGTTGAAAAAGGAGGAATTGTTGGTGCGCGTGTAACTGTTGCATCTTTGACCGAGACAGCAAGTCTTTGTGATGTGTCAAGAGCGATTGTGTCCAAGGTAATGTCTGCATACCAGCAAGAAGGATGAACCACATCCAACAGGATTAACTGTGGATGCAAGAGGAATCTGTCTGAACTCTCTGAAAGGGATGGTTGGGTGCTAACCCGGACTTTATTTTTTTTTAAAAAACATAAAACCACAGCTGTCCTAATCACGGTAGAATTAAATGTGCACTTCAACTCAACTCTCCCTTTCCCACCAGACCGGTCCACCGAGAGCTCCACAGGGTCACTATACACGGCCGGTCACCCAAACATCCCTTTCAGACAGGTTCCTCTTGCAGCCACAGTTAATCCTATTGGATGTGGTTCATCCTTCTTGGTGCTATGCAGCCAATACCTTTGATACTGTTGCTCTTGATACATCAGAACGTCAAAGATGCCACACTTACAGTGCACCAAGAATTTCTCCTTTTTCAACTCTGACATGTCACCCATTATGTTGTGTACATTGCAAAATGTTGAGCAGAACTGTTTTTACCTTGCTAATTGAACCTTCACACTTCACCTTACTGGTGCAATGTGCAATAAATGAAGATTGGCCAACAGGCTGGTCCACTTGAGCCATGAAGAATCCCACACTAAAATGACAGGTGTTTCCATTATTTTGTCCAACCCCTGTAGATCAATACTCATGAACGGCGTGACGTTTTCCATGTGCGTTACGCCCATTTGTGGGGGAAAACAGCCAATGCAAGTCAATTGGTGATGTTGGGGTTTAATAAACGACAGATACGGACCTCTAGACTAGCGTTGTTCACGCGCAACATGCCGAAAACGTGTTGTGTTTCCGGCTGTTCAAATAATATAGCCAAACCACCGTGGCTGAAGCATGGACTGTGTTAATTTAGGCTTGCCTGAGTAGCATGTAAATTAATGAGATATTCGGTTTGATTTCCCCTATAAAGGGGCGTAACGCACATTTACGAGCAAAGTACTCGGGTGGCCGTTCTTCTTATTTGTATGCGTCTTGTTTCACTGTCGTGTTTGCATCAGCATGCTCGCCTAGTAAACCAGCGCCACCCGCTGGACGGCAATTTTTTATGCCTGCTGCGAGTGGGTCTGGCCTCGGATCGGTCAAACATTTTGAACGCATTGCCCTGAATCTGGCAAACCAATCACAGCGCAGAGATTTGTTTTGAATCAAAGCGGGCAGGGTTTTGAGGGAGTGGCGACGAAGCTTGCAACGCTGGGAGAGCACATCAACGAGAAAGATATCACTGCTTAGTCAATGCGTTGGCCTATAGCAGGGGTCCCCAAATTTTTTTCTCTGGGGGACACATCGTTCCTGACTGTGATCACAGGCCGGGATCAATCATGTGGGCTGTATAGTAGGCCACTGCAAGTTATAGCCATAATTTCTAGTACAAAATAGTTAATCGTTACAAGTGATTTGTAAAAGAAGTGAGTACTTGTAAGAACCCAAAACGTAATAACTGCCCATAACGTAATAACTGCCCATAACGTAATAATTTAGGCCATTTGAAATTTAATAAAACCTATAACGTAATAACTTGCCCATAACGTAATAAAAATTCCCTGCCCATAACGTAATAACTTATTACGTTATGGGCATGTTATTACGCTATGGGCCTTACACTAAAAAAAAGCTTTGATAATGTAATAACGATGCCCATAACGTAATAACTGCCAGTAACGCACAGATGACTTCAGTATTTGCAATGCACTTTACTATTGTACTGTTCATATTTCGTCTGACCTCTATTGTTGCAGCAAATAAAAGTGACTGGATATTTTAATCTGTTATCCTCTGCATTTCCTACATGTTCAATCAAATTGTCTGACTACGAAGTTTTTAGTTATTATAATAATGACAAACACATAGCCTACAGTATTCACAATTTCAATTCCTTTAATGCAAACATTTGAACTGCAAATTTCATACATGAACTACACGAATAGTGAAATGAAATGTCTTTTGTTTGTTATACAAAAAATAATATTAATTAAAATGACAGACTGCTATTCTGTATAAAATTCTATTTTACCAGAATACTTTTCATCATATTGAAATGTAAAACACACACACATACTGTAGCATCCGCATCCTCAACATAAACATTAGGTAAAATGAGTTCAACATAAAATTGGCATTATTTCCTATAAATATCATGGCTGTGGTGTTGGAGTGTGCTGTGATCTTGCTTATCTTGCTTTGTTATGACTCAAACTTTTAAATGTAAAAAATGTAAACAAACAAAATATGCATACTCAACATAAACATAAGGTAGAATAACATCCACATACTGTAATACTGACGTTACTTTTTCCAGTAAATGTCCTTGATCTTGTAAATTCCGTAGCCTACATGACTAAGAAGTACAGTATATCACGAAAGTGAATACACCCCTCACAGTTTTGCAGATTTTTGAGTATATCTTTTCATAGGAAAGCATTACAGAAATTTCACTTTGACACAATGATTAGTGACCTTTTAACAACATATTTAACCGCTTAAATTTCTTGTTCACTCAGAAAAAAACAAAATACAGCCATTAATGTTTGAACATGTACTCGCAAAAGTGAGTACACCCCAGATTAAAATCCGGTAGAGAAGGGGCTATGTTGGCTGGAATCGTCTCGAAATGAAACGAAATGAAAAGGGATGACAAGGGAGGTCATCAGTGTGCGTTTCAACCTTTCTTTGCATTGAACTTTTACATTTTGAGTCTGCATCTTGCTTAAATAGATTGGTGTGAGATTTGAATGCAATCCTATGGAGAATATCATGATCTGCTTCAGGAGTCACAGTGCATGTTGACATGTATGTTTCTTTTAGGTGTATTTCAGATTGCCAATGTTGACAGCATTCATGCATCCCCAAACCATGTCAGTCCCACTACCATGCTTGGCTTATGAGAGGATACAACTTTTTTGTAAAACTCACTTGTTTACCACCACACATGCTTGACACCATCTAAAGCAAATTTGTTTAACTTGGTCTCAAGAGAGATGAACAGACCAAGGATATGGATCACTGGAACCATGTCGTGTGATCTGAAGAGACCAAGATAAACAAATTTGCTTTAGATGGTGTCAAGCATGTGTGGTGGTAAACAAGTGAGTTTTACAAAAAAGTTGTATCCTCTCATAAGCCAAGCATGGTAGTGGGACTGACATGGTTTGGGGATGCATGAATGCTGTCAACATTGGCAATCTGAAATACACCTAAAAGAAACATGCATGTCAACATGCACTGTGACTACTGAAGCAGATCATGCTATTCTCCATAGGATTGCATTCAAATCTCACACCAATCTATTTAAGCCAGATGCAGACTCAAAATGTAAAAATTCAATGCAAAGAAAAGTTGAAACACACACTGATGACCTCCCTTGTCATCCCTTTTCATTTCGTTTCATTTCGAGACCATTCGAGCCAACACAGCCCCTTCTCTACAGGATTTTAATCTGGGGTGTACTCACTTTTGTGAGTACATGTTCAAACATTAATGGCTGTATTTTGTTTTTTTCTGAGTGAACAAGAAATTTAAGCGGTTAAATATGTTGTTAAAAGGTCAATAATCATTGTGTCAAAGTTACATTTCTGTAATGCTTTCCTATGAAAAGATATACTCAAAAATCTGCAAAACTGTGAGGGGTGTATTCACTTTCGTGATATACTGTATCCACGCTTTCATCCATTGGCTGTTCTCACATAATAAGCCTTTCAGTCGTGTGCTGAGACCGCTGCTGCGTCCAGCAGCCTTGTACAGCTTCATGATGCTTATTGATATGTCACCTCCACTGTCGCCTTCAAGGCTCTCCACAAGAGCATCTCATATATATTTTTTGATTAAACGGACGGATCAGGTGTGACACTCTATTAAAGTGATTGTTCGGAATAGATTCACCCTAATGCCATTTGAACCGTGACATCCATCTAGTAGTCCACCCAAAGTGTTTTCTGGCTTGAGCAAACATTAGCAGTAGAGGTGCTTAACTCGAATCTTTGAGGCGTCCGGATTGATTGGATCATTCCAAGGAGGGTACCCGGATTAGACGGATCACTCGGATCATTCGGATCACTTATTTAAAATAAATAAAAATAAATAATAATAATGTATTTTTTAAAACGTTTCTGCCGTTAAGTAGCTATGCGCCTCGCCTTTGTTGTTCCATTTATCAATTCATGTGGATAAATCAAAGAGTAAGACAGTTTGATCAACAAAACTCACTTTATGAATGTCACAGTTCCTAAACTCATGCTGCGAGCCGACCCACCTGGGTCTCCTCACTAAACATGCAACCACAACTCGAACAGCCTTTGGCAGCAGTGAAACGGCATGTTCCTGATTTTGCAGTAAATAATGTGTGTGTTTGTATTTAAGAAGACTAAAAGTAAAATATTTGGGAGCAGAAGTCTAGTTAAGCAGGGACAGTCAGGAGGCGAGCAGCAGATGACCACTCGCTTCCGCTGCCGAGTTGCCTTGCGACTCGCACACTCGTGGCAAAAACGAAACTTAAGCGTTGACCCGATCCGTAGGGGATTCGCTGCTACCAACAACTCAGTCAGGATTCGTCTCACCGAGTCGCCGAGGGCGCCGCTGCTGAGTGACTCGGACGAGGGGAGTGACAGCAGTGGCTTTAAAGACTGTATGCTGTAACGCAGTGAGTGATAGTAGAGTCACGTCTGTAGACTATAATTTCCCTAAGAGTAGCCTACAGACTGGGATGTTAAAGAGTTGGCAGAGCACTGTTAACATTTAGGAATGTAGACCTCAACAGAGTCAGAAGCACACACACGGGGATCCGCGACTCAATTGGCCACAACAGGCTGGACGGATCTAACAGGCTGGATGAATGACGAGGCGGGAGTTGGTTCAGTTTTACTCAGTGAGTGTTCGTGACTGAACAGCATACTAGGGAGATTAGAGAATGGCTGTTGTAGTCAACTAAAGAGGATGTATTCCGGTTTCACAATTTCTCGCGCTGCAACTGCCATTTTGTTGACATATTAATGAAATGCCGTCTGACCCGCCTTTGGCGGATCAATGCACGACAGCCATCCGGTCTGTTCGGATGAGGTCTTTATCCGGCTCTCCAACCGGATCCTCCGGGTTTTATATCATCTCTAATTAGCAGAGTTACCGAGTTATTGTATGGCTATTCCGAATAGTTTGGCTTAAGTCAGGGATGTCAAACTCAGGCCCGGGGGCCAAATTTGGCCCGCGGAACCATTTTATTTGGCCCGCCAGATCATTTCAAATGTGTATTACAATTGGCCCACATACACCATTAATGTATAGCGTAACAGCACTTGAACATGGAATTTGCTGTGTCACAGGATGTGAAGATACATTTTAACTAACAAATATGATGGGAAAGACTGTATGCACAATTTAACTACGAGTATGAAGTGCATGCATGCACAATTTTAGTCCATTTGTAAAAATAATTGTTGAGTTCGGCCCGCGACTTTGTTCCAGATTTTGATTTTGGCCCTCAGTCAATTTGAGTTTGACATCCCTGGTCTAAGTGCTATTGGGCATTCACATACAAACCCCAACTCCGGTGAAGTTGGGACGTTTGGTAAACAGTGAATAAAATCAAAATGCGATCATTTTCAAAACATTCAATCTATTCATTAGATGGAGAATAGTGAAAAGACAACATATTAAGTGTTAAAACCGAGAATTTTTTTTTTGGGGGGGGACATATGTACTCATTTCTAATTTGATAAATCCAACACGTCTCAAATAAGTTGGGACGGGAATCAGTGTAATTTAGTAAACATCCAAATAAGATAAAACAACAAAGAAGAACATTTCAACATGAATTGTACTGATGGACAATATAGGTGTCCAGGTATAAGATCAACACAGAGAGGCTGAGTCGCTCAGAATTAAAGATGCAAAGGGAATACAGGGTTTCCCCCAGGATTTTCTTGAAGGTGCGGTGGCAGGACCCCGCCAACCAAGGAGACCCCCTGGGGGCCCGGCCCCCAGGCTGGAAACCAATGATGTATCACACCAATGTGTTATAATAGTCTTACAGTTGATCTGGCTGCTGCCAAGGACCCAAACTCTCTTAACCAGAGATGCAAAGACTGTCTTCTGCAAAAACATTTTCCCCCAGGAGTGTAACCGTATCACAGTTTCCTGTAAATAACTGCATTCACACCTACAAAAACACACTAATAGCCTACTGGCCTATAATGTAGGCATATGCTACTGCACTGAAACAGCAGGTTTCTTTATATTGCAGTAGGCCTACAACAGTTTTAAGGAGGCCTACAAATGATGTTTAATGAAACAAAAAGGCACAAAATAAGATGAATGAAAAATATGAATGGATAGGCTATTTGGATATTTAACATAGGCTAGCCTAATCAAAAACACACCATAGCCAGTTATTTCAGGCCTACATTTAAATGTTGCATGTTGACTATGAAAATGTATTACAACTCTCATATTTCAGTGTTTTCAATGGTAGATGTTCAGCCCAAAAGCCCAATTCAATAGCTACTGAAGCCTACAGTCCCTGTTGCCGCGGCGCTTCAAGGGTTAATTTAAAACGCATGTGGATAACAGCGAGAGGGACGCCGAAAGTCAAAAACTTTACTAGACCGATGGAAGGACGTGCAAGGATACCGTTATTTTATGTTAAATGAACAGACACATGAGAGACACAGCGTTTTGCTTTGTGCACGGACACAAGGGGGAATAATAGGATTTTTGGATGATCTGCACTGCAGAAGCTATAACAGAATTAAGCAGGACAGTCGGAACGAGTGAACACCTTTTACTGAACGGTTATTTTCAAAGACGATGTAGCATATGGACATCATTTAACATTTAACGTAGCCTAAACGCTGTGGCAGCACGCTGATTTTTCTTTCTTTAAACTTTGAACGCAATGTGCCGTTTGTTGCGGTTCTCCCCTTTTAATAACTAATAATGCTTAGCCACGCAGAGAGCTTAGGCTTATAACAATTTCGACATTTGAAACAACTATCCGAAGTGGGCACGAATGGTTAACAGTTCTCTCGGTCAGACTTGGATGACGTTTCTTAGCGCACGTAACATGATGGAAGATCACAGAACTTTACTTAGTACCTCAATGGCTAAAAAGCGGCATATTTCCTGTCTTTGGTAGAACATTCCTCCTGCTTTACATCAGGTCTTAAGTATATGGAGGAAATCAAGCAGTTCTTTGCTTTTAATTGTGAACTAGTTTTACCGTGATGGCTTTTAGCAAACACAAATTATAGGCTACTTTTGGACATATCTCATGCCATCGCGTGCCACCCAAGGTGCAATTTCCGACCCTGTATAGCGCTGACATTGACATTGACATTGACTGACATCGATCTGGCTTTCTTGTACAAATAAATACAGACAGGACGCCGTTACTCTGTAAGCGGTTCTAAATCATAGTGTAACGGGCCGTAGCCCAACGCAAGTTTGCGCTTGTTAGAACCCTGACAGGACTCCGAATTTTTCCGAGGGGTGGCGTGGCATAGCGAAGGCGTGGCGGCCCGCCGCGGTGAAATGAATGTGGCGGAAACCCTGGAATAATTACCATAGTTATTACATACATGAAAATTGACCATATTAAGAATGCTTAATGCGTGCAAATGATACAGGGGTGTAACATTCTCCTAAGCACCTGAGCTCACTTGAAATAGACCCAGAAGACACGGGAAACTGTCCTTTGCTTACAGAAGTCAGCAGAAGTTGTAGAAGTCCATTCTTTTTGACAATAATAGAGCATTGCACATCCTGTGCTACAGTGAAAATGGACCATCCAACTTGTGTTAGTGCTAACTTCAAAAGTCAGCCTCCATGATGGCATGCGGGTGCAGTAGTGCATTGGTTAAGATGTTCTCACTCATCTGTAGAGTTAAATACAGTGCTGAATGGTATAAATGGGTTTGAAACAGCATGAAAAGCCACTCATGCATTATATTTTGAAGGGAGATCTTCGATTACTGCCACATAGTAAGGTCAAATTGCATTCTCTACTATGTTTTAACAGTTTGGCTCCATCATAAGGACCAGCAGGCGATAAAATGGTGGGCTTTTGGTCAAGAACTGTCACACTGTAAGCACTACTGAAAGGAAAACATTGCAAAGCATGATGAGGAATACACCCACCATTTAAGATGGTGAAATCATGGCCAAGATAGGAATTAACACTGTTTTTTATATAAAATAATCTCATTGGTTAATGTAATTAACTTTAAAGGGTTGTCTTTTGTTTTGTTTTCAGTCTTCCTCGACATTTGCTGCCTTTTATTGTCGCCGTCCCAACTCTTTTGAGACGTGTTGCATTTATCAAATAGAAATGAGTACATATGTCCCCCAAAACAATATTTTTTCTCGGTTTTAACACTTAATATGTTGTCTTTTCACTGTTCTCCATCTAATGAATAGATTGAATGTTTTGAAAATGATAGCATTTTGATTTTACCAAACGTCCCAACTTCATCGGAGTTGGGGTTTGTAGATCTCCAAACTTACCTCAGAAATGGTGTCTATTCACCAAACTGAACATTTGGAAGTTTGGAAATAGTGCAGGAGTTTATTATTATCAACTCAAGCTGAATAGATTCTGTGTCCTGCTAAAGCTTCGCCATCAGGGGCAGATGCAGGATGAACATCAGGGACATAGACTGAATCACCATCAGACAAGGAGGCAGCTTCAGCACCATGGCAGAAAACTACTCCGAACCATCGCTTTAAAGTGGTAGTTCGCTATTTTAGACATTAAGCCCTGTTTGTGTGACTTCTGGGGTGAAGTAGAGATGTTCTCATCACAATTTTGACATTTGGTGCTGAACGGAGCATTTGGGTATCCAAGACTGCAGCCCCCCCACATTTACATTGACTCCAATAGAGCACTCAAGCAATCGATTATAAAATGGCATTCAACTTTTGTTTTAGAAGACATGGAACTCACCGTGTGGTCAGTGGTAGACAGCGATAAATTGACCCGAAAATTGCAGCGAAATATGCCTTCTAACTGTTGTTTAGCATTTGGCGGACCTATTTTTCCCCAGACGCCGTTGAATAGCAGTAGACATCCAGCCAGTAGGTAGCGATAGTGTGTTGTTTATGTAGACATCAAGGAACGAGGTAGAACGGATATCTTTGAGCGGGACTGGCTACAAAAACTACAGCTTGCATACAAACCATAGATAGTAACGTAAACAAACACACCGCCATTTCCGATCGCGCGGAGTAATACTAGTCAAACCAATACAATCAATGAAGACAGACAATAATGATAATATGTCTTCTCTGGAAGCATATTTCACAGTGATTTTCGAGCCAACGTATTACTGCCCACCTCTGACCACTCCGTGAGTTTAATGCCATTTTATGATCGATTGCTTGAGTGCTTCATTGGAGTCAATGTAAAGGTGGGGGGGCTGCAGTCTTGAATACCCAAATGCTCCGTTCAGCACCAAATGTCAAAATTGTGATGAGAACATCTCTACTTCACCCCAGAAGTCACACAAACAGGGCTTAATGTCTAAAATAGCGAACTACCACTTTAAATGCCCCAAGCATGGCCATATCTTGTTCAAGGACAAAACCAATACTTTTCTGTAAAACCTCTGAAGGTTAAAGGGACAGTTTGGTCAATTTCAACATGCAGTTGTAATGCTCACACTACCCTGGACTTGTCAGTGCCTGAGATTTTTTTTTCTTCTTCTTCAGCCGTTTCCGAGATCCTGGTCATTGTAATGGGGGCAGCTCTTTGTTTACATTTCAAAAAAACATTTTTATTTATTCCCAAAAATATCCAAAAGGTTATAAAACATCAGCAGACAACTAGCAAACAGCAGTACCTTTTGGGAAAATATTTGGAGTTGGCCTATGTTTCATTTTTTTAAAATGTAAACAAACGCTGCCCCCATTAGAATTGCTCATATCTCGGAAAGGGCTGAGCCGAAAAATGTGGCATCACCAGGTACTGACAAGTCAAGGGTAGCGTGAGCAATACAACTGCATGTTGAAATTGACCAAACTGTCCCTTTAATAGGAGCGCCATGGCACATGGGTTTTTCAGCACCAGGGGCAGAGGCATCATCAACATCAGAGACAGAGACAGGGTCACCATCAGGGACAGAGGCAGGGTCACCATCAGGAACAGAGGCAGGATCAACATCCGGGTCAGGCGCAGGGTCACAATCAGGGGCAGAGGCAGGGTCACCGCGCTTTAACTGCCAATGAACAGACGAGAAGTACCGAACTTTGCATTCCAATTGGTTACTCGCTTACTCGCCTCGCTCGAAGATCAAATATTTTTTCCGCCCACATCGAGCGAGTCTCGCTGGAACACATTCTATTGACTTCATTCGCTGAGCGAGTAACTAGTAGCGACGTGTGTGTACGGCCCTTAAGGCAGCTGACCATACAGTCTGCATTTCTGTGTCCTGAAGGACTGAATAAGGGTGAATACTACCATCTAAACTGACATAATGATCACTCTGCCCCTCAGCAAAATGTCCAAGAGTTAAACTGGGAAAGTCTTCACAGAAATACCAGACGGTGATATTACAGAGGTGGCATCTAAACCAAGACTCAACACTATAACAAATTTAACATTAAACAATTGGGATTCTCTCTGGAGAGTTAAGTGATCCCCATATGTGCCGTTTTGTGCCATTCTCAGTAGGTATCCCTCCCAGGTCTTCTCAATAAACTCAGAGAGATGTGCCCCTTCCAATTCATATGTAATGGATGAACAGATAGATCAGCCACTATATCCAGACGCAATGACGCAATGATAAAGCAGTAATACAGTACATAAAAAATACCTGCATCAACATTCTTTATCCATCAGCTTGGACAAATGGTAAAATAGGAAACACTCATTTCAAAAACAATGAGAACTNGAATGGGCACTCGGTANAGCACAAACCTTCGCCTATGCCACTTATTTTTGTCTGGCCATCTTCAGAAAAAACATTCTCCAAATGTTGGTGTTAGTTTCATTTAAATCGGACCGGAATATCGTAATATTACATTTTTGGCCCAGTCTTGACCTCCTATTCAATTCAATATGCACACGTTGTTCTGGCATATAGTGCTTGGCAAAGAAAAATGTTTTTGACCTTTTTGTGACCTTGACCTTGACCTTTGACCCAATCACTCTCAAAAAGTAATCGATTGTTCCTTGGGTCATGACCAATCATCCCAGTAAATTTCATAAAAATCGGCTCAATTTACGTTTTTGACCTTTTCATGACCTTGACCTTTGACCCAATCACTCCCAAAAAGTAATCGATTGTTCCTTGGGTCATGACCAATCATCCCACTAAATTTCATAAAAATCGGCTCAATTTACGTTTTTGACCTTTTCGTGACCTTGACTTTGACCTTTGACCCAATCACTTCCAAAAACGAATCTATTGTTCCTTGGATCATGACCAATCATCCCACTAAATTTCATAAAAATCGGCTCAGTTCTGTCTGAGTTATACGAAGTACAAACAAACATTTTGACCTTGACCTTTGACCTATGACCCAATCACTCCCAAAAACTAATCGATTGTTCCTTGGGTCATGACCAATCATCCCACTAAATTTAATCCAAATCGGCTCAGTTCTGACTGAGTTATGCAAAGTACAAACAAACAAACAAACATATTCACAAACTAGAATGGGCACTCGGTAGAGCGCAAACCTTCGCCTATGCCACTTATTTTTTTCTGGCCATCTTCAAAGTGTGGGGCATAACATTCTCCAAATTTTGGTGTTAGTTTCATTGAAATCGGACCGGAATATCGTAATATTACATTTTTGGCCCAGTCTTGACCTCTTATTCAATTCAGCATGCACACGTTCTTCTGGCATATAGTGTTTGGCAAAGAAAAAAGTTTTTTGACCTTTTCGTGACCTTGACCTTTGACCCAATCACTCCCAAAAAGTAATCGGTTGTTCCTTGGGTCATGACCAATCATCCCAGTAAATTTCATAAAAATCGGCTCAATTTACGTTTTTGACCTTTTCGTGACCTTGACCTTTGACCCAATCACTCCCAAAAAGTAATCAATTGTTCCTTGGGTCATGACCAATCATCCCACTAAATTTCATAAAAAATCGGCTCAATTTCCGTTTTTGACCTTTTCGTGCCCTTGACCTTTCACCCAATCACTCCCAAAAACTAATCGACTGTTCCTTGAGTCATGACCAATCATCCCACTAAATTTAATAAAAATCGGCTCAGTTTTGTCTGAGTTATACGAAGTACAAACAAACATTTTGACCTTGACCTTTGACCTTTGACCCAATCACTCCCAAAAACTAATCGATTCTTCCTTGGGTCATGACCAATCATCCCACTAAATTTCATAAAAATCGTCTCAGTTCTGTCTGAGTTAGAGTAGAGTAGAGTAGAGTAGAGTACTTTTATTGATCCCGAAGGAAATTAAGGTGTCTGTCAGCTTACATAAATACACAAATCCAAACATACACAAAGAACATATACACATAAATGCACATTACAGTAAAAGTATATCGCCACACACACTCTCTCTCTCTCCCTCCCTCCCTCCTTCCCTCTCCCCCCCTCTCTCACACACACACATCCTCTCCCCCCCCCAACACACACACATTGTCACACACACACACACACACACACACACACACACACACACACACACACACACACACACACACACACACACACACACACAAGGTCCTTGTAGGGCATCATGTTGCATACATATACACAAAAAGTCAAGATAAAAGTGTTCAGTACACATAAAAGAGCCAAAGTAGTTCTAATGATTGTGCATTGTAGAAGTCCCTCAGTTAAAAAATAAAAATAATAAAAAATGAAAATAAGGCAGTTCACAGTAGCTTTTCCAGTGGTTGAGATAGTCCAGTAAGAATAAAATTGCAGAATTAAAAAGTTCACAGATGCTATCCCAGGGGATAGGTGAGGTAGCTGAGGTGGGGTGTGGTGAGTTTATTGTCCTGTGTTGAGCAGTCCCTTAAAGTGTCCAAGGTAGTGCAGGCGCTTGCTCCATGGGGGTGGGGTGGGGTTGTTGGGTGAAGTGTAGCTGTTCAGTAGAGATAAAAAATCGGGAGGGGGTGGGGGTGGTTTAGGCAGTCCAGTCACCAATGACAATCTCTTTCATTGTGTCTTTCTGTGTGGTGTTGAAGAGCTGGATGGCCCTAGGAACAAATGACTTCCGTAGTCTGTCTGTACGGCAGGGGAAGGCCCGGAGTCTGTAGCTGAACACGCTCCTCTGGTTGGCCAGAAGCGGGTGCAGGGGGTGTCTGTCATTTTCCAGTATGGAGTCCAGTCTGCTCAGTGTCCTGTTTTCGGCTGTTGTAGTGAGGTCCTCCAATTCCATGCCCACCACAGACCTAGCTTTCCTCACCAGCCTGTCAAGGCGCCCCGCGTCCCTCTTCCTAATACTACCTCCCCAACAGGCGATAGCATAGGTAAGGACACTTGCCATGACAGACTGGTAAAACATCAGCAGGAGCCTGTTGCAGACGTTGAAGGATCTGAGCTTCCTTAGGAAGTAAAGCCTGCTCTGTCCTTTCTTGTACAGAGCATCTGAATTGGCAGCCCAGTCCAGTTTGTTGTCCAGGTGTACACCTAGGTACTTGTAGGTGTCAACTGTCTCCACTGTCTCTCCCTCAATAGAGACAGGCACCAGTGGCGGGGAGGTCCTTCTGAAGTCGACCACCATCTCCTTTGTTTTGGTGGCATTCAGCTGTAGCTGATTATCCTGGCACCATCTGACAAAGTTCTCCACCAGTTCCCTGTACTCTCCTTCCTGTCCATCCTTGATGCACTCCACAATAGCAGTGTCATCAGAGAACTTCTGCATGTGACAGGTCTCTGTGTTGTAGCTGAAGTCGGAGGTGTACAGGGTGAACAAAACAGGGGAGAGAGCACCGTCCCTTGTGGCGCGCCCGTGTTACTGACTACAGTCTGGGATGTATGGTCGCCGAGCCTGACGAACTGGGGCCTCCCAGTGAGGTAGTCAGTTATCCATGTCACCAGTCCTGTTTCCACTCCCATTCGCAGCAGTTTGTCCTTCAGCATGAGTGGCTGGATGGTGTTAAAGGCACTTGAGAAATCAAAGAACATGATTCTCACAGCCATGTCTCTCTTGTCCAGGTGAGAATGCACCCTGTGTAGCAGATACAGGATAGCATCCTCAACTCCCACACTCTCCTGATAGGCAAACTGCAGGGGATCAAGAGCATGTTGGACCTGGGGCTTCAGTAAGTTGGTCAACAGCACACGTTCAAAAGTCTTCATTATGTGTGAGGTGAGGGCAACTGGTCTGAAATCGTTCAGCTCTTTGGGATGTGGCTTTTTGGGAACTGGGATGAGACAGGATGTCTTCCACTGTGTAGGGACTTTTCCCTCCTCTAGGCTTCTGTTGAAAATGAACTGTAGTGGCCGGCCTAGCTCCTCAGCACAGGTTTTCAGTAATTTGGCACAGACACCATCAGGGCCAGATGCCTTAACTTTGAGCCTCTTAAGTGTGATTGTGACCTGTTCAGCTGTGACATTGGGGGGTTGCTGGTTTTGCAGGGGTGGGGGTGTGTGTATTGAGTGTGTTCTGTCTTCTCCAGGTGATACTGTGCTGGTGGGGGCTGGTTCAGAGGTGAGATTTGGGGGAGGGTAGAATGGTGAGAGTTCTTCCGGCTGATGATTCATCAAGGGGGGAGGCGAGTTCACAGGGGGTGGGGTCGTTGCTGTTGAGCATTCAGAGGTTGTGTGGGGGTGAGGAGAGCTCATGGCAGGGTCAAAGTGTGATGGAGGAGGGGGTGCTGTGCTGGGAGTGAAGTCAGTGGTAGGTGTGTAGGGTGATCCAGAGGTGTTAATGTCTGTCCCCTTGCTGGCAGCATTCACAATGGCAGTCCCACCAGGACAATCGTGAGTTATACGAAGTACAAACAAACAAACAAACAGACAAACATATTCACAAACTAGAATGGGCACTCGGTAGAGCGCAAACCTTCGCCTACGCCACTTATTTTGTTCTGGCCATCTTCAAAGTGTGGGGCATAACATTCTCCAAATTTTGGTGTTAGTTTCATTGAAATCGGACCAGAATATCGTAATATTACATTTTTGGCCCAGTCTTGACCTCTTATTCAATTCAGCATGCACACGTTCTTCTGGCATATAGTGCTTGGCAAAGAAAAACGTTTTTGACCTTTTTGTGACCTTTGACCTTTGACCCAATCACTCCCAAAAAGTAATCGGTTGTTCCTTGGGTCATGACCAATCATCCCACTAAATGTCATAAAAATCGGCTCAATTTACGTTTTGACCTTTTCGTGACCTTGACCTTTGACCCAATCACTCCCAAAAAGTAATTGATTGTTCCTTGGGTCATGACCAATCATCCCACTAAATTTCATAAAAATCGGCTCAATTTACGTTTTTGACCTTTTCGTGACCATGACCTGACCATGACCTTTGACCCAACCACTCCCAAAAAGTAATCGATTGTTCCTTGGGTCATGACCAATCATCCCACTAAATTTCATAAAAATCGGCTCAATTTACGTTTTTGACCTTTTCGTGACCTTGACCTGGACCTTTGACCTTTGACCCAATCACTCCCAAAAAGTAATCGATTGTTCCTTGGGTCATGACCAATCATCCCACTAAATTTCATAAAAATCGGCTCAATTTACGTTTTTGACCTTTTCTTGACCTTGACCTGGACCTTTGACCTTTGACCCAATCACTCCCAAAAAGTAATCGATTGTTCCTTGGGTCATGACCAATCATCCCACTAAATTTCATAAAAATCGGCTCAATGCACGTTTTTGACCTTTTCATGACCTTGACCTTTGACCTTTGACCCAATCAGTCCCAAAAAGTAATCAATTGTTCCTTGGGTCATGACCAATCATCCCACTAAATTTCATAAAAATCGGCTCAGTTCTGTCTGAGTTATACAAAGTACAAACAAACATTTTGACCTTGACCTTTGACCCGATCAGCCCCAAAAACTAATCGTTTCTTCCTTGGGTCATGACCAATCATCCCACAAAATTTCATAAAAATCGGCTCAGTTTTGACTGAGTTAGACGAAGTACAAACAAACAGACAAACAGACATATTCACAAATAAATACACGGCGGGCAAAACATAACCTTCTGGCGAAGGTAATAAATACACAGCGGTCAAAACATAACCTTCTGGCGAAGGTAATAATAATAACAATCACAGTGACAGGAACCCCGGACAAGACCTTTAGGTCTGAATACGTCGGACCGGACCGAACTGTTTGCATACCTGCCGACCATTACGCATTTTGTGTAGCAGATACGGATTTTGACATCAAACTACGGCGCTGTCACTTCAAAATACGCGAAAAACCAATAGCAAAGTGTGTTCATGGGCCCTTATAAATTGCTCTGTAGACTTGCAACCAGACAGAGCCGTAGACATGGCTCTGCTTGCAATTGTCTCGCGCTGGCCTTTCCATTGGCCAGCAACGTGTGGGGGGAATATTGACCAATCAGAGCGCTAGAACTAGTTTTGGATGTCTTCATTTGTTATGCTGCGCTCCTCTCGAGTCGAGGCATCAGCTGCCGACAGAAAGTTTGCTTCGAAATCTAATCACACAAGCAGAGAGACTGGTTAATGTACTCCTATAATCTCTGAAACAAGTGTCCTCCTCCTGTCGTCATGTATTATCCATCTTGGTACTGTCGCTGTAGTTTTACAAGTGAGCACCGTCAAAATCACCGCTTCAAAGGTAAATGGACTTTGAGAAAGGTAGCCTGTAGGGGAATAGTGAATTGCGTCCAGTTGCTAAATCCCTAAACTTATGAAAATAAATAAAGGCCGAGGTCTGTCGTAATGATTCACCCAATGTTTCGCCGTATTTGACGGCAATATGTTGTTGCTTGTTTTGATATTGGACCGACACGAGATTACTTCCGAATGAGAAAATGTGTCGATGACCGCGCTATAAATTAGCAGATTAGCAGCAAACTAAATTCGGTTTCCCTTTGCGCCGGATCATTTTACTCGGGAGCATAAAGCGATAGTTCTAACGGTTGTGCTCGGAGTAGGTCTACATCCGTAACCTACCATGACACCGTATAGGGATACTGTTCCCCCCTGAGTCATGGCCCATTCTGTGAACAGGTGTAACACAGGTCGTGCGTCATACCAAATATGCATCACTCCACGACTACTATCCGTAATCACGTAGTTCCAAGAGCATTGGCCATTAGCCCCCGTCCCTCAGTAGAGCCACTACATGACGCATTTTGTACTGAATGAATGCAGAAAGTTTGATTTTGATGTTAGCCCCCAACGTAATAATATTAACCTGATATTATCCTAGCTTAGATAACACTTGTCTTTATCTTTTTCTCTACTGCTGATGCTTCTTCACAGTAGGTGACAACATCACCATTTATTAATATTGGGGGAGATGATGTAAGAATCATTAAATTCAACTTTTTGTTCATAAAAATCACTGAAATGCCTCTGTATTTTATAATCAAATTATAAATTTTCCTACATGTACCTAGCCAAAAAAATAATCAGCAAATGCTTCAATTTCATACTCAATTCCAGCTCCAACACCCCCCAAGTGACCAAATGCTCTGTTTGGCTGGTACATAGGATAACTTAATAGCCACTTAGGCCTACTAGCCAGACTGGTGGTATGTTTGACTAGTAAGATTAACAGCCATATTGGCTGGTGATCAGTAAAGTTAATTTAGAGGCCTCCAGCACACTATATCATAGCATTTTATTGGTGGTATGGTGTGAAAAAAAAAAAATCTTTCATGAAAGTTTAATACATTATGGTAGTTCAAAGTACTGTGAAGAGCAAGATAAACTATTTACCAGATACACGGGATGTTATGCTAAAATGCATTAAAATGCAGGAAATTGCATCTAAGAAAAGCATTTTTTTCTGGGGGAGGACCCCCCTGCCTGAATGAAGTGTCTCATATCTTCCCTGTTGACATTTGGCAACCCTAGGTGTAGGGCAGACTATGCAAAACAAAGTAGCCTCTCAGATGGGCCCGCCGGCGACCCCGTTGCTTTGCCATGCCAAGTTGTTGCGCCGTGAATTGCCATAAGTTGCTACTCAATTTTTTTTTTTAAAGGTTGGCAGGTATGTGTTTGATATACCCACAAAAACTGAAAAGGGACTTGTGCTTCCTATGAGGACTCTTGTGCTTCCTGTGAGGACTCTTTTCAGTGTGTTCTATTTTTATTTTCAAGCAAAATAGTAAAATGGCCCCTGCTGGAAAACAGCCCCCTCGATTCTAATGAATCTATTCTCTTAATCAACTTCAATCTCAAATGTAAAATATAGGCCTATTTCAAATAAATCTACAGGAAATGTATTTGACAATGCATCGCAATAAGATAATATTTGATGTTCAGATGTTGTCATGAGTTAATTTAATTTGGTAAAATGGTACAAACTGCACACAAGTATAGTGTTTCCATGAGGTCTTTCACATTGGAAAGATTGGACAAGGCAGCATGGAATTTCCCAAGTTATAACTAGACTGCATTCCCACAGAAAATGATAAAAATGCTGTGTGTGCTGAGTGCTAGCATATTTAGCATAAACCATCTACTCTGAGCTACTGCATATAACATGGAAAACAGTGAAATAGCCTAACAGACAGTCCAATAAAACATCTTAAAATAATTAACCTTATTAGTATGTTTGTTAACCTACTTTTGTTGAGTAAGACTAAATTTGTACTTAATCAGTTCATTTTGTACCATAATTAGCATTTTTAAGATAGTTTGTATAGTAATCATATCAGCTAACCTGCTTCAGTTTAGACATATATATTTAATTATATCACATTAACATAACATAATAAGCAATATTACCATAATTGGTAGTTTAATATCATCATTAAACTACATTGTCACAGTCCCTATATCTCTTTTCCATCAGGGCATAAAAACAACATTAGCTATTTACCTCCACCAAGGAGGTAATGTTTTCGGTCGCGTTGGTTTGTCTGTCTGTTTGTCAGCAGCATAACTCAAAAACTAAACATTTTTGGACAAAACTTTGTGGGTTTGTTGATAATGACCCAAGGAACAAGTGATTAAATTCTGGGGGTGATCCGGATCACAAACCGGAACCAGGACTTCTTTAAAGATTCTGTCTGCAGGATAGCTCAAAAACGAATAAACTAATTTGACGAAACCTTGTGGAGTTGTTAGTAATGACCCAAGGAACAAGTGATTCAATTCTGGACCGGATCGCAAACTGGAAGCAGGACTTTTCAAAAGATTCGTCACTATCTTGACGCCCCGTAGTGACCAGAAATTGCGGGGACTCCACAAAAACAAGGCAGAAAGACTTAGGTTGTAACATTGTCAAATGGATCAAGCAGCATCCTTGGCGAAAGTCTGCGCTCTCTGAGTGCTTCTAGTTACATTTTATTTACTGAATAAAATTTAGATAGTTAACAATTTAGTATTATTAGCATGGTTAGCAATACCTGTCAACCAACCTTAGCTAATGTTAATTTAAAACACTTGGCTACACATTTAACATTGTTGCTATTTAACGTTATTGGCTTTTTTATGTTTCA
Source organism: Engraulis encrasicolus (assembly GCF_034702125.1). Lineage (NCBI taxonomy): Eukaryota > Metazoa > Chordata > Actinopteri > Clupeiformes > Engraulidae > Engraulis > Engraulis encrasicolus. The sequence continues at coordinate 185,917 of NW_026946192.1, read as the reverse complement.
AATGGGCCCAAATGATTACATTACTGGCAGTTATTACGTTATGGGCACCGTTATTACATTATCAACGCTTTTTTTTAGAGTAAGGCCCATAATGTAATAACCTGCCCATAACGTAATAACTTATTACGTTATGGGCAGAACGTTATTACATTATGGGAAGGGAAGTGTTATTACGTTATGGGCAAGTTATTACATTATGGGTTTTATTACGTTTCAAATTGGCCCAAATTATTACGTGCAGTTATTACGTTATGGGCAGTTATTACGTTTTGGGTTCTTACAGTACTTAACATGTTTTTCAATTTGAAATACCACAGGTATTCCTTTTAATTTCTATTAACCATGTAAAATAGCAAGGAAAGATTAGAAAAATATGTTGATTGACAGTTTATGACTGATACAATAGAAATGGTAGGCCTGTTGATATTACAGTGAGATGAGAAACTTCTGGTAATTCACACTAGGTTAGTGAAAATTGAACTGTTGGAAGGGCTGTTGATAAATAGAATAAAATGTTTAAAAAATATATTTGAATTGCTTCTTTGGAACAGTTCACATGGTGAAGTGCAGAGAGGTGTATGGCCAGTGAAAGGGGTTTGGCGGGCCGCATCCGGCCCCCTGGCCTTAGTTTAGGGACCCCTGGCCTATAGGCACAGGTACGGTTTAATGGTGCATTCCCCAGAGGTAGGACCTTCCCAATAGGCAACAAGGAGCCAACCAGCAAGCTAACCAAACTACAAACATGGAGGGACAAAAATACATATCCACTTCTCAAAGACGTCAGCAATGTAAACAATGAGGTGTAAACAGCACCATGCGTTTTTTTCATTTAGCAGCATTTCATCTTTGAAAGAGGCAATGCCAATATAACTATACCTTAGAAAAGTTAACGGGTGGTTTTGCAACCTGTCCAAATAAACTCTATTTGTCCATAGAATGATGATTGCTGAGTAATGTGCAACATAAACTATTCCCGTGCGCTGCCATTGCTGTGATGACATCACGTTGTCAATGGGACGAAGTCGGTTTGCTTCGCTTTTGCCCCAGCTCGCGACTTGAACATTCCGCTTCAACAGGCGTTCCAATGCATTTCAGCAAGTAGGAGGTCAGAAACATCCCATCTCCCAACCCTGGGGAATGCACCATATGTATATATAATTCAACAAAAGTGAAGCAAAAGTGAAGCAACATAAAGTCCAAAGCTTCTGGGCTACAGCACAGCAGTGTGCAGGGGAATAAACTCCAGAAGAAGTACAGTAGGCTAATAGCCTAATTGACACGACGTGGATCAATGACAATCTTGACATACTGTGCAAACGAAATGTGAGGGATTTGGGGCAATAAAAAGGCTTGTTGACAGTGTGATGAATAGCCTATAGGCTCTGTGATGGGGAGGGTGATTTTTTTTTGGTTACACCTCCTACCCAAACCACAAGTCTGGCTGCGACCGATAATCTCCACAATGAGGGGGGAAAAACGAAAATATAATATTAAATATGCTATATGCACAAATAATATTTAGAGTTTATATCAATCAGACATTCTATTAGGTTAACAATGTTATTCTATAGCCAAATGAAGTGCCACCCAAAATCGTCTGGCACACCCTCTGGTGGTGCTGCGGCGTATTGACATGGACGAAATGTTCACAGGCACTTAAGCGCTTTTTTAATGATAAAACGGACAAGGGGATATCTGGTGGATACTGTCACTGTATAAGGCCATTTAACTTGTTGAAATTGTAGGTCTAGAAAGGTATTATTAGAATCTGACCTATTCTCTGCAGTGCTTAGATCTTCACTTGTCTCTAGAGCGCAGGGACTCCCTCTATCAGCGTCAGGTTCTAATTGTGTTTAAAAGAAGCTGCAGTTATTTTTTACAATGTTTCCTCAATTTTTTTTTAACATCTCACATTCAAATTATTGTATTGAGGTTCTTAAAATGAGATTTAGTGGTGTTTAACCTGCAAGTTACACTTAAAGGCACTTCTGTGTAGGTGTGGGAATATCTAGTGCAAACATGAACATTTGTATAACAGTATGCAACATGTAAGCCTTCTATATTTGTCACGCTATGGCCTTGAGAAATTAGCAGAAAAACGGTGGCTTAACAAAATTGACACCCCCTCCCTTGATAAAATTGTCTGTAACTCGGAGGGGTACCACCTCATGTAGCCTCTGCACCGATGGGCCGATTCACTCATTGCTGAAAATATTCAAATACATTATAACACAATTGCTATGATATTGCTGACAGGTTAGTACTTGGTCATTACAATTTTAGGGACATTAAGGTTTTAACATAGGCTTTGTGCGAAGGGGTAAAAGCTTTCTCTTGGATGTCTAAGGAACACCTAGAAATATTTGCAGAATATTTTGACATGCAAGTGTGTGGAGATTTGTTCAATTGTTGTAGCATTACCAACTATTGATTAATCTACAGGTGTAACACTGTGGAAACGTGAGGAGCTGAAGAACAATACTGAGGAACACCAACAACAAAATACAGAATTCAATATCACGGCATCAGACTCAATTGATGAGAAGTCAAATTCATTGAATGTATCTGGATCTCTGAAACTAAGTCTCCTTGGAGGGCTGGTGGACGTGGCAGGATCAGCTAAATACTTCCAAGACACAAAGAAATCTCATAAACAACAGCGGCTCACTCTCCAGTACAAAACAACAACAAAGTTTGAAGCTTTGTCAATGTCTCATGTTGGCCGTGGGCAGGTCTCCCATCCCAACGTTTTTGAAGATGATACAGCCACACATGTTGTCACAGCCATCTTGTACGGGGCCAGTGCTTACTTCATGTTTGACAGAGAATCTTCCAACAACGAAGACAAGAAACAAGTAGAGGGGGAGGCCAAACTGTTGATGGATAAGTTGAAATTTCTCAAAATAAATGCAGATGCATCTTTTGACATGGACAAAAGAGAGAAATCTGCTGTGGAAAATTTTTGTTGTACTTTCCATGGTGACGTACAGCTACCCAGTAACCCATCATCATTAAGGGAGGCTGTGGATTATTACAAAGATCTACCAACACTTATTGGAAAAAATGGAGAGGATGCTGTTCCAGTCAAGGTGTGGCTGTACCCTCTGGTGAAGCTGGACTCAAAAGCTGCAAAACTACAAAGAGACATCAGCACCAGTCTCATCGAACGCTCATCAGAAGTAATAGAGCATTTAAACGAGACAGAGATGAAATGCAATGACCTACTGAAGGACACAGCAGCAACATTCAATGCCATGGAGGAGAAAATTGAGACTTTTATGCAAAACTGCCATCAGTACAAGCTGGAGTTTGTGCAGAAGCTCGGGTCAGTGCTCCCCTCTATCCGAGGGGGTGGGAAAGAGGAGAGTGCCCTTGAAGACATCCTTAAGGCTCATGAGAAATCGCCTTTCAACAGCAAAGATCTGGATCAGTGGCTAACCCAGAAGGAAAATGAATCAGACACAGTGAATTCCCTCCTTAAGCAGCTTCAGAAGCTAGGAGCAAAAATTGAGGACAACTTGGATGACCTTTTGTCTGATTTAGACATCACAAATATTGTCAGCTTCACATTTACCTCTATAGAACAGCCTGATAGAAGCCTCATGAAACAATCACATTTCCTTTCACCAGCAGGGATGATGAGTCAAAGCCCAGATTCTGATACTCCACAAATCAGAAATACAGACTGGCTCTATGCTGATACAAGACAAAACATGAAGAAACAGTTACAACTGTTTGGAAAGTTGATGAAGCTGGCCAACAGTGATGACACCAAATTCATAGTTGCATCCAAACACAATGAGCGTTATCCTGGAGCCTGCATATTCTTATATGAAGATGGGAGTGACAAGCCTGTCCCATTCACCCCTCCATCCAAACCTGCCTCTCCAACTACTTGTGATAGTTCATGTGACAGATTATCAGTTGGGGTATCAGGCCCAGATTCTGCCACAGTAGAGTATCGAGTCGAGTTCAGAAAGAAACAGGAGACTGAATGGACATCTTACCCTGTACAGGAGATTCATGGAACAGTGCTTTTGTCAGGACTGAAGCCAGAGACTGAGCATGAGATCAGAGTCACAGCTGTCGGTAAACGCGGCTATGCTGTCAGCAGTGATGTTGTTACTGCTGTAACCAAAGCCCTTAGCCCACCAATCAACGTTAAAGTAACACAAGTGAAGGCAAACTCCATCACATTGACCTGGTCATCTCCAGAACAGTATGAAGATCTTAAACAGTACATCATTGAGTATAAGGAGGAAAACAGTGATTGGCACAAAGATCACACCAGAGAGAATGTGAACATATTTACTTTGAAGAACCTGAAATCGAATACCACATACTGCATTAGGATGTGTACAGATGCTGATGAAGTAATGAGCAAACCTAGTCAAGAAATAAAGATTAAAACGATGAAACAAACACCACATAAAGATAAGCTTACTGTCCTCCCAGGTACCCCACCAGTATATCTGTTAAAGATGAAAACAGGACCAGGTCAGGTCAACAACCCTTCAAACAAAACCATCATGCTTGTTGGTGTCACTGGATCTGGCAAAACGACCCTCATCAATGCCATGGCCAACTACATACTGGGTGTTGACTGGAAAGACAACTGGAGATATAAACTGATAGATGAAGAGAACCATAAATCACAAGCACACAGTCAGACTTCAGAGGTGACAGCCTATCAGATTCATCATGAAGATGATTTCCAAATTCCTTATTCAATCACAATCATTGATACCCCAGGGATTGGGAACACCAGAGGAATCAAACAAGACGAGGAGATCAAAGAAAGAATAAGACAGTTTTTCTTGCATAGTAATAGCATTGATTCAATTGATGCAGTGTGTTTTGTAGTGCAAGCTGCTTTAGCCCGTCTAACATCAACACAGAGATATATCTTCAACTCCATCCTCTCCGTTTTTGGGAAGAACATTGTCAACAACATCATCACTCTGGTCACTTTTGCTGACAATCAACATCCGCCTGTACTGGAAGCCATCAAAGAGGCCAACATTCCATGTGCCACACAAGCAGATGGGATCCCTGTCCATTTCAAGTTTAACAACTCTGTTCTCTTTGCAAACAACACAGGATGCAGCAATGGTGAGGTAGACTTTGATTACATGTACTGGCAAATAGGGCAGGACAGTATGCATAGGTTCTTCACTCAGCTAGGCACAATGGAAACCCAGAGTCTGACGCTGACAAAGCAAGTTCTCCAAAAACGTAACCATTTGGAGGAAGTTCTTAAGGAAGTACAGCAACTCATCGGAAAGGAGTCATCAATCATGGAGGAAATGAATGCCAGGCAAACTGAACTGGACAACCACAAGAAACAAATGAAGCAAAACGAGGACTTTGAATCTGTACTAGAGATTAAGAAATCTCAACATGTTCCCACTGAAACGGGAAAATTCGTCACCAACTGCCATACATGCAACTTTACTTGCCACTACCCCTGCTCCACATCACATGATACAGACAAAGGTAACTGTTCTGTGATGGCAAATGGAAAATGTACAGTTTGTCCAGGGAAATGTGTGTGGAGTGTTCATTTCAACAATGATTACAGATGGGAAATTACACTTGAGGAAGAGAAAAGGATACACCAGGACTTGAAAGATAAATATGAAGAAGCAATGAGAGAGATGAAAAACACAGAAAAAATTGTGTCCGATTTGGAAGAGGAACATCGCCAAGTGCAGAGGAAGGTGGTAGAAGTGATGGAAAATATAACGGAATGTTTGCAGGATCTGAAGGAGATTGCACTCCGGCCAGATCCTTTGTCTACTCCAGACTACATTGACTTGCTAATAGAGTCACAGAAACAGGAGGCCAAACCTGGATTTCACCAGCGCATCCAAGAGTTACACGATGTAAGAGAGGATGCTATTCTCGTGCAGCAAGTGGTAGAGAAAATCACTACAGAAGTAATGCCAACATGTCCATTCAAGATAATTGATTACTTGTAACTTTTTACGTAGAGCTTCTCATTATATTGTAGCGTCGAGCCTCCTGGAGTGGACTGTGTGTGTGTGTTTCCCTATAGGATTCCCTCTCTGTCTATCTGTATGTGGGAATGGTGAAGGTGAGTGAATGTCTGTGCGCGTGAATGTTGTTCCCCACTCCCTCATGTGTCTTCTAGAATTTTGTGTGTGCCAATCAGTTTTGGGGTGGGTTTTGATTTTGGGGAGGTGTCCGGGCGGGAATAATTAAGGAATTAGATAGGACGGGTATTGATAAGGGGCGGGGTTATTGATAAGGGATCGATAACGTTTGAACTGTTAATCAGAGCTGAGGAAAACTAAATTGAGGATATACGTGTGCTAGTGTGGGTGGGAGTGTTTTGAGATTACTGAAGTGTAGTGTTTATTGTTTTTGGGTGGACACCTCCTTTTGCCCAGGTTTAGACTGTGAAAGGGCAGGTAATAAAGAAACCGGTAAATTGTATCTGCTACCTCCCGTCATCCTTTTGAAGTGGCTACCGCTTGGCGCTACAATATGCTTGTTACTAAATTGGTAAAGACCCAGATGTACTGTATTATGAAACACTAAACACTGTGTATCGTTTGTTGAACAATACTTAATAAAGTGATAGAAATGATAATTTATTGATCAATACAATGCATACCCAAAATGAGTTTAGAACACATCTCTCTACAGTGTTGACACTCAAGACATGTATTTACATGTCCTGGCCATATACGTAATTAGAATATCATGAAAAGCTTGTTTTTTTTCCATAGTTCCATCAATAATGTTTAAATTTTATGACTTCTAGATGCATTGCTCACATTTTGAACTATTCAAATCATTAATTTGTTTATTTATCTTTTTTTGTAATTTACATTTTATTTTTTCCACAAATACATGGAACAAGACACACACTGAACAACCACAGGTGAACAGGGAGGACTACAGACAGACACAGACTAACAAAGCTAAACACTGTACAGCATATCTGTATGAAAATGAGTGTAACTGTATACTTGTGTATACCACTGAATGTTAACATATCCCAAAAAAAAAGAAAGACAGAGAAAGAAGGGGAAAAAACAACTGAAAAAGTATGGCCTATGGCTTACTGTAGAATGTCTAAATAAGGCCCCCAAATTTTCACATAGACATCCTCCTTGTTTATCATTCTGTAGCACAGCTTCTCGTAAGAGGCAATCTTGGACATTTCGTTAAACCATTCCACCATGGATACAACTACTTGTGTTTTCCAATGGCGTAATATTATCCTACAACCAGTTATTAGAGCTATTCGACACCATGAGGATTGGTGGGAATTTAACCCGTTCCCCTGTGGTACCACACCTAAGAGACAGAGTAGAGGATGGCGTACCAGAGCAGTGGTCAGCAAGTTGTTGATAAAAGACACTATCTCAGACCATAATGGATCTATCATGGGACATGACTCAGTGTTGCATCTCCAACACACATCTGAGTCTCTAAGCCCCAACCTTGCCATTTTTGATGGGGTCCAATAAATCCTATTGATAATTTTATAACGCATCAACCATGTCTACATTTCTCTTGAAACGTTGTACCATGACTTGATTATTTTCCCTCATGTTTCATCTGGTATCATTTCTCCCAAGTCCAGCATTTTTTTAGGCCCCCATAACCTGGAGGTTGGGATTTCCGTAACATCCTGTAAAAGCCTGATGATTTAATTGAGAAAGCATTTTCTTGTTCCACTCTGGCTTGTAATTCAGTAGCAGGTGCAAGTGGTGACAAAAGTGTGACAAAATACAGCTTCTTAACTGTAGGTATTTCCAAAAATCCTTATTTGGAAGACCATACTTTGCTCTTAGTTGTTCAAAGGAAAAGAAAGTGTCTCCCTCAAATAAATCTCCAATGTAGACAATTCCTAGCTTGACCCAGTCAGGCCAGGAGAATGTCCTTTTACCTATCTTGAGGTATTTATTGTGCCATATGGACGTTTGAAGAGTAAAGTTTGGGTGTAAGCTAAGGAGTTCATGAGAAGCTTGCCAATTCTCCTGAGAAAAGGCCAGTAATGGATTATCATGAGGAATCTTACCACTTGTTTGTGTGAAAACGGCCTGTGCCGGGTATGGATAGTTAAGGGCCCCTTCAATAGACACCCAAGATGGAGCCATATCTGCAGGGATGTACATCTTAGATAACTGCTTCAGACAGAATGCATAGTGATACCAGGCTATATGAGGCAGACCAAGGCCACCATCTTCTGGGGCCGCATACAGTTTTGTTTGGTTTACATATGTTTTTTTTTACCTGCCCACAGAAACCCATACACCGCTTTATTGTATTTTGTTAGAGTAGTACGTGGGAGGTTTAATGGTAGCATATTACTTATATAATTAACTTTAGGAACTATTATCATCTTCAAAATATTTATCTTACCCAGAAGTGATAAGCCTAATTTAGTCCAGTTTTGGAGTATGAGTTCTATTTTCTGAATCAGGGGAAGGAGGTTGACATCCATGATGTCATTTAGTTGTGGGGTGATTTGTATGCCCAGATATGTAAGCCCAGAGGGCTGCCATGAAAACTGCCAACCCTTTCTGACAGTTGGGGGGCAAACTTTAGATAGGGGCATAGTCTCAGACTTCGACCAGTTGATTTTGTATCCAGACATCAATGAAAAAGAGTTGATCAAGGTGAGAGTATGAGATACTGTGGTTGACGGGCGCCTGCACAGAAGCAAAATATCATCTGCATACAAAAGCAATTTGTGCTCTTCACTCCCATTCGTAACACCAACTATATTGTTATTTTGCCTAATGGCAATAGCCAGTGGTTCCAGGGCCAGGGCAAATAACAGTGGGGATAGGGGACATCCCTGCCGTGTCCCTCTATGAAGCTGGAATGCAGTAGACTGTCTGCCATTTGTCACAACAGATGCCTTGGGATTGTGATATAGTAACCTAATCCAGTTAATGAAGGAATTTCCCAGTCCAAATTTCTCCAGCGTCTGAAACAGGTATGGAAACTCCACCCTGTCGAATGCTTTCTCTGCATCTAATGAGAGAGCTACAGTTACATCTGGTTCCCTACCAGCTTGCCACATCAAATGAAGAAGCCTGCGAAGATTGTCAGATGATGTCCTATTCTTAATAAAACCTACTTGATCAGGGTGGATACATTTTGGCAATAATCCCTCTAATCTGGTAGCTAAGATTTTTGCAAGTAGCTTAGCATCAACATTTATTAATGACACTGGGCGATAGTTGCCAGAAAGTTGTGGATTCCTATCCTTTTTATGAATTAGAGTTATTATAGCTGTCTGTATACTATCTGGGAGACATCCTCTAGACAAGGCATTATTGTAAACGTTCAGTAGTCTTGGGGCCAGGAGGTCTGAAAAGGCCTTGTAAAATTCTGCTGGAAGTCTATCTTCCCCTGGAGATTTCCCGCTCTGTAGTTTCTGAATAGCCCCTTTAATTTCCAATTTGTTCTTGTTCATCCTGTGATAATGTTGGACATTTCACTGTAGAAAGAAATGTGTTAATATCTTGAGGAGCAGGTTTATCTGATATAAAGATTTTGATAAAATGTGACAAATAAGTTGTTGATGTCTGTATAATCTGTTTTCAGTTCCCCCCTGTCTAGGGCTGCGTACTGAATTTCGGTCTGGTCCTGGCACCGACCGAAAAGCCACATAGTATCGAATATCAAAACAAAACAAAAAAATCGGTGCCATATTTCGATACCTGTTGTGCGTTTCAACAGTCCCTGTGTCAATAGTAAATCTGTGAACCAATAGCCATGTGGTCAGGTGAAGTTGTCATTTGTGATTGGCTCCGATGGGCCTGGGTGGGCGGGACGAGCACAAGACATTTCAATCATTCAAAAAGTACTAGCGTTTACTCGAACAGCTGACAGTTGGTGAGGCTACGTTGTAGTCTAACTTGGTTGTAGCTAGTTGCAGTTAGATGAAGTTGCAGTTGTAGCTAGTTGCAGCCCTGATAGACATGCTGAGATCTAAAGTGTGGTTAAACTTTGCTCGTGTGGATGCAAATAGAGCCAGATGCTTTATTTGTGACAAAGTTGTCCGTGCGAAAGACGGCAACACGACTTGAGGAAACATTAATGCACCAAATCAATGTAGGCTAAGAGCCGAAAGCTGCGCTGAAATTTACAAGCCATGGACAAATGGACATTAAAAATATTGTTGTTTGAAATGAATTTGTATTTGTTAATAAGTGTTTCTTGAACTTAATAGAAGATTAGGCCTATGCGTTGCTGCCCTGTTTGTCTCTTCAGGCAGCGCCTGGCGCAGGCACGGCTCAATCAGTAGAGTCCTGTTCAGTTGACGTTGAGGCTGTGTTGTGCTGAGGTGTTAATTTTGTCCAACGAAGACGTGTGTGTTTGTGCAGTCATGATAATAGTGGTACCGTCGCGCCAATCTTCCTCTGATGCTGTCGTTTTAAACATCCTTGAGTGTGCACTGTCCTCTCCACTTACGCACGGCTACTGTAGTTTTGATAAGAATCAATGTGTGGCCGATCGCTAAGGGATTTAAAGTGCGAAGATTTGAAACTTGTTCCCGCGGAGGGCAACGCTAAAAGACCCAAGTCGACTCGACATCCTTTCCATGAGATTCGTTAAGACAGCGTTAAGATAGCGTCTCCCAGACATCCCCATTTCCAAAAACCCATTACAGGGAGCTGCTTATCAACCCCGTACACCCCGACCAACACATTCGCAAACTAGAATGGGCACTCGGTAGAGCGCAAACCTTCGCCTACGCCACTTCACAAGTGTGTCGTCCAGTCTGTATAAAACGTAAGGTTACGACCGTAACCCCCGGTTCTTTGATAACAGAGTGAGGTGTTTCACTATGGGAATCGCTTAGGGCGTGACCAACTTACGGAAGCTCTATGACATTACGTCTGTCGGAGACAGACAGGTCGACTCGTTCGGGCTCCGCCCCCTAGGGTATACCCAGTCGACCCTCCGGAATTCCATCATTCACGGTTTCTTCCCCACCTCACACCTCGTGCAAGGAGGGAAAGACAGGTGAAACACCTCACTCTGTTATCAAAGAACCGAGGGTTATAGCCATAACCTAACGTTCTTTTTCTAACTTCGCTCGGTGTTTCACTGTGGGAGATATAGCCCACTCCCGTATTGCACGCACCAGTGTAGAGTCTACTATACCCTCGCTGACGTGGCGTGGTGCTTAAATCACCGCAGCTGAGTCTACTCCCAGGACTGCGTGAGCTAGGGACGGCCCCAAGACGTCCAGTCTATAGAAGCAGGCGAACGTGTTCCCTGAGGCCCAGTTCGCTGCATCACATAGGTCCCCTATTGACACACCTCTGAATAGTGCCCAAGAGGTGGCCATGCCTCTGGTTGAATGAGCTCTCAGGCCATCTGGGGTTAAGGAGCCCTTACTCTGATAGGCTGTTGCTATAGACTCCACCATCCAATGTGTCAGTCTCTGCTTTGACAGAGGCAAGCCTCTGTGCTGAGTTGCCCAAGATATAAACAGCTGATCGTGTCTCCTAAATTCAGCTGTTCTCCGAATATAAATTCTTAGAGCTCTAACCGGGCACAAGCAGTTGAGCTCTTGACCTTCCTCTGAAGTCTCCAACTCCACTGTCTGACACTTATAAGCATAGTCTACCACTTTAGGCACAAACCCCGGGTTGGGTCTAAGGCGTACCTTCTTAAAGTCATTGGCAAATTGTAAGCATGAGGGCTTCACTGAGAAGGCCTGCAATTCACTCACTCGTTTCGCCGTGGTCAAGGCTACCAATAGGGCCGTCTTGATAGAGAGAAACTTAAAGCTCACCTCCTCCAGAGGTTCGAAGGGGTGGGCGCATAGGGCGTCCAGAACTAAGGCTAAGTCCCACAGCGGGACCAACGGTCTGGATACCGGGCGTTTGCGTCTTGCGCCTCTCATGAAGCGACACACTAAGGGGTGCTGTCCCGCTGACTTCTCTCCAAAGCCTACATGGCAAGCAGAGATAGCTGCTAGGTACACCTTTATGGTGGAGAAGGCCTTACCCTTCTCCAACAGGTCTTGTAGAAAACTAAGAAGCTCTACCACTGAGCACTGAAAAGCTAAGATGTCCTTCTGTGCACACCATGCCTCAAACACTCGCCATTTACAGCCATATAGATTCTGGGTAGAGGAAGCTCTAGCTCCCTGTATTGTTTCTATAACAGCTGGGGGTAGGCCTACAGCGTCTAAGTTCCACCTCTCACGGGCCAAGCCCATAGTGCCAGTCTGTCTGGATGTGGGTGATAAATTTCTCCTCTCGCCTGAGAGACCAGGTCTCTCCGAAGAGGTAGGGGCCACGGAGGGCCCTCCAACATCTGCACAATCTCCGCTACCCACTGTTTGGATGGCCCTGTTCCCTGTTTCTGGCCAGTGTGGGGCATATTAGACTGATGGGAGGGAATGCGTATAGCAGGCCGTTTGGCCACTGGTGAGCCAGCGCATCCACACCCAGCGGTGCATTTCCGTCTGTTAGAGAAAAATAAAGAGGGCACTGAGCGTTTTCTCGCGAGGCGAAGAGATCTACGGTGGCCTGTCCAAACCTCTCCCACACCTGGGCTATTACTTGAGGGTGGAGAGTCCAATCTCTGTATAAGGGGTTCCCTCTCGATAAGAGATCGGCGCCCCTGTTCAGTACCCCTGGTATATGAGTTGCGCGAACTGACAGGAACTGTGCTCCGCACCAGAGCAACAGTCGTCTCGCTAGCCTGTGTAGCTTCAGTGATCGCGTGCCGCCCTGGCGATTGATATAAGCTACCACTGTTGTGTTGTCTGTCTTTATTAACACGTGATTGTTTCACAGCCCAGAACACTGCTAGAAGTTCTAGATAGTTTATGTGTTCTGTCTTCAACTGTTGAGGCCACAAGCCGTTGACTGTCCTGCCCCCCAATGTGGCCCCCAGCCCTGTAGGGAGGCATCTGTTGTCAGTGTCATTCTCGACGACACCCCCCCCAGGGGTACACCTGTGGTCAGTACTGCTGGGTCCCTCCAGTATCGGAGGGCCACCTCGCATGCGCTGGTCACTTTGACTCTGCGGTTTAGGTGGCGACGGGTGCAAAGGCGTAGAGCACTGGTCTCCAAACAACGGCCCGCGGGCCAACTGCGGCCCGCGGGCAGCAAATTTCTGGCCCGCCATGAGGTCCTTAAACATGAAACCATAAATGCGCCTATTTGTGGCCATGCGCGATTTTCGATCACAAAAACGTCAGTTATCTCTCCTAAGCATTCACAAACAGTTAAATCTTATAATAACAGTCTCATGACAGACATTGAGGGAAAATGGTGAAGTGCAATCTGTTGTCTCCTAGACATCTAGAGAAGCCGTTATTCATCATTGCGTTTACCTCGGTCATCAGACCATTCGCAATTGTGCGGTATCGAAGCACTCTCCTCTCTTCTGGTTGAAAATGAGGACAATTCTCTCCTTCCCTATTTTTATGTATTTAGCAGGCCAAATACATTTTGTCTTTTGTTTACTCACATTTATGTGAAGTTTGGATGACAATTATCCCGTATTTTGGAAGTATCATTTATGCAAGGTAGTAGCCTGTCTGCCGCATCTATCGTGACAAACCAATCGTTGGGGCGAATCCACTGACAAAGTACCTTGTGTGTCAACATACGGAATGTGTATTTGCGAAGGTACCTGTTTAGCACGCGTAGGTCCAGTATTGGACGAAGTGAAGCGCTCCCCTTCTTTGGAATGAGAAAATATCTGGAGTAGAAACCCTGGTCTCGTTCTACTTCCGGTATTATTTTGATCGCTCCCTTGTGTAGAAGAGACGAGATCTCTTCGTTCAACACTCGAGCAGACTCTCCGTAGACTACTGACATTAATACCCCTCCGAATCTCGGAGGTTTCTTGGCGAATTGTAGTCTGTATCCCTTCGTAACAGTATTTAAGACCCACGGGTGGGCTGTTACTGTGAGCCACTGGCCCCTCTGAGCGCTGAATGAGCCTAACATGTCGCTCTTTGATGACGTGGCTAGCGCCTAGAGGCGCGTAGAGATGACGTCACGCGTCTCTCTGAGCGTGCGCTCCCTATTGTAAAGAGTGTTCTGCCCCCTAGTGGGGCTATGGGGGGAATACACCCAATTTTCGTGTTTTTTTGGGGGAACACATTTTTTTGTGGTACAGTCCCCCTCGGCCCTAGGCCTGGATGCGACTGTGGACCTTTTAATTTGCTTAGAACAGAAAGTGCTTGGCGACACATATTTTCTCTCTGGGGAACAGCAGAGGTTTCGAACCTTTCCCCTATCCTTCTCCTCTTCTGTGCTGGTGGAGAGGAAGGAGACCTTGGGCTTGGTGTGTCAGGGCCGGGGGGTATTCTTGCCCCCCTGCTGGGGCTGATGCCTGGTCTTTGCTGCCGCCGCGGCGAAAGATGGCTTAGGCCACTGAGCTGGGCTGGGCTCCTTGGACCTCTGACGTTGGTCCCACGGGCTGTCTGCCTCTTGCTTGGGGGGCGAAGGCTTGATGGGATGACTGGGGGCGAGGGGCTGGCTTGCGCGGCAGGCACAAGTTAAAAGCCTCATCCTCCTGCTTCCTCAGCGTGGACGTCTCCCGCATTCTGGTCAGTGCGGGCCCGAACCAATATGGTCCAGCTGCGTCTTGTCCAGCTAATACCGCTACGCCCATTCCTCCTTACTAGACCGCCCTCACAGTAACGCCCCTTTGGCTGTTCAAGTTTCTGAAGTCAGTTACATGCTGCCGAATGACAACACAAGCGCCGCGCGGGACTTATTAAAACGACTGGATGGATTTCGCTGGATGGATTTCGCTGCAGCGATCACTCAACTGTCGGTAAGATTTCGAATGAAATGCATGAATATACATAACGGTTACTTTACGAGTTGACTTGTCGGTTGACTTGACTGGTCGGAGTGCGAACAGAAAGTCGGAGGTGTCATATTTGTTCAACCTGGTGTTAAACGTAATTTCAATTCTTGACCAGTGCATGTAAAGAAATTGTAAATAAAACCGACTTGATGTAGTAGTGCTAAAAATAAACCTTTATATTTTCTCTTAGTGAACTTCTCAAAATATATGGGCTATAATGTAGATACCACTTGGGATGGGTTTATCGTTACCTATTGTTTCTGATGGGGCGTTAATTGGTGTGGCACCCGGAACTCTTCCTCACTTCGGGAAGATTGGCAAGGGGTAAGCTGTGTTTTTTTTCCTCCGTGTCACAAACTATTTAATGATGTTTCTGTACTTTAATTTCTCTGTTATTTTATTGATCTTTGATGGGAAGATATTCTGTTACGTTTGTGTTGATATTTTCGTTGTAATTTTCGCTCAAAGTATGTACATTAGCGCCATTAATGTCCGCGATCGTTATGAAGTTAACAGGTGCTAACGAGCAGATTGGGAAGTAAATAAATGCTACTGGATCGAGGCCCCTCGTCATCTCTCCTGCCTCTTCAATCATCCAAAGACTGTTTAGTCTGTTATTTTAATGTAATGGTCGGTTCATGTCCGTTGCATTGACTTGACTTGTCATTGGGTCTGATTTTAAATGTGCCATATAGTTCAATGTGGGAGCAGGTTCACACACATAAGACACTAAGGTCAAGCACAAGCAGGTTTTTTGTTTTATGTTTCTCAGAGCAGAGTAGAGCATATGTTTCAGGTTGCTGCCATCAGAGAGCAGTGACTTGACCTCAGTGTCTTATTTAGTGTACTCCCACATTGAACTCTACTTTTTGGGTCCACGCACCTACTTATTTCTAAACATCTAGAGTGCAACAATACCCATGCCTCCTAATGTGCCATATAACCTGTATCTCGCCTATTGTGTGTGTGTGTGTGTGTGTGTGTGTGTGTGTGTGTGTGTGTGTGTGTGTGTGTGTGTGTGTGTGTGTGTGAGTGTGAGTGTTTGTGAATGTGTTCACGCAGATATAAGAAGTTGGGGTTGGGGTTGATGATCCACATGATGGTGATGGACCAGGACAGCTCTGGACCTCCTGACTGGCAGCTCCATCCTCAACCTCCCTTCCTGTCCTTCACACATGTGCAGGTAAGGCCAATTTTTAAAAACTCACTGCATTGTCTGAGGCAAAAGTAGGAGAAAAGGAGTGAGTGAGTGAGTGAGTGAGTGAGAACCCGGCCATTACATGTGATGTGACCCTTAAAGGGCGTGTGTGTGTCCTAGAACCAAGACAGTGGCAGTGTGTGTCTGTCTGTCTTTGGTTAAGGATATTTTTAAGATACTACCTTGTTGTGTTAACATTATTTTGCTATTTCTGACAGGCAGAGGCAGTTTTCTGAAGGATGGTTAATGTCAGTACCAACATGTTGTGATGGAGGCTTCCACCTGAGCTGAACACAGAAACTTGCACACAGTGGTGAGTAAAACACTGAATCTGTTTTGTTCTGCACTAGACCAATAAGTATTTCATACAGTAATTCCTTTCTGTGCTGTGTTTATTTATTGAAAAAAAAAATGTGGATAGAGGATAATACAAAACACTGGCACTGTAGTGATCCTTGCACAGGCCAGAAGCTGTGTATCTCTTCAGCCTGGTGTTCTGCATTAAAATGATGGGTGTGATTTTTATGTAGTGTATTCTATGTATCCCTCTCGTGTGTGTGTGTGTGTGTGTGTGTGTGTGTGTGTGTGTGTGTGTGTGTGTGTGTGTGTGTGTGTGTGTGTGTGTGTGTGTGTGTGTGTGTGCATGCGTGCAGATGGAAGCAGTCGTTCCTGTTCAGCATTGATATGCCGGTAATGGGTTTGATGAGCCACAGCATGGTGATGGGCAATCAGCATCAGGACCAGGGCCGCTCACAAGGAGAACCTCCTGCCCTGCCTCTTCATCCTCAACCTCCAATCTTCCTGCTCTTCACACATGTGCAGGTGAGGACAACCTCTAAAATGCACACTTGACTTGAGGCAAAGGGGGGAGAATAGGCGTGCATGCATGCACGTGCACCAAACTTTAAGACAGTAGCAGTGTGTGGGGGGGCATGTGCACAAGCATATGCACGTGCTCATGTCATGTCCTTCTGGAGGTAGATAGGGGGTGGTTGTATTTGTCTTAATTGTCATTCATAACACTAACATGCCTTTTTTTGACAGGCACAGAGCCAGTTTTCAGAGGGAGGGCTGATGACACCAGCAACTTCGGATCTGAACCTGATCAACCCAGCACCAACCACTGTGCCGCTCCTCCTCTGCCAACTGCACCACATGGCTCCACCATCTCAAAAAGGCACAGACACTACTCCACTTCCTGCGAAGGATGAGAGAAGAGCCGACCTCCCCACAACGGCACTCACCACCTTCTACAGGGGTGTCATTGAGAGCATCCTGACCAGCAGCCTCTCTGTCTGGCATGGCAGCCGTCAAGCTGAAGACTAGAAGGCAGTACAGAGAGTGGTGAGGACAGCAGAAAAGCTCATAAGATCACCCCTACCTGTTCTCCCTACTACCATCAGGGAAGCGCTAGCCCAGCATGCGGTGCTGCAAAAGCACACTGGGAAACGACTTCTTTCCACAAGCCATCAGACTCCTCAACGCACTGAAGAAAACCACATGAATAACCAAGGACACGGGAGAATATTCCATGAACACTTCTTTCACCATGCCACTTACACTTTACTCATTGCACCTTGTATACAGCATCTTCACACCACCTGTATGAACTCCTCCTGCCGTGTGTGTGTGTCCACTGTGTTTGTGTATTTATTGTCCATCAGTATGTTAATCTTATTATTGCACACTGTTTGGGTGTCTGTATTTATAGTATGTATCAGCCTGTATTTAATGCCAATGCCTTATTTTTAGTTATTAGTTAAATGCACATTGGAGACTGGTCAAACACAAGTTCAAACTTTGTGTTAACCCTCTTGTTGACTTCATAGTGTAAAAGTAAACAGAAATAAATTCACATTTCATTCCTGTCTCGTTCACTTCTTTCAGCAATCTATGTGGCCTACATACAGGGAAGCTGACAGGGGGGACAAAGGGGTCCGTTGACCTGGGCCCAGTGAGACGAGGGGTCCAGGAATGGGTCCTCATTACATTGTATGTAGTCTATGTATTGAGTGGGGGGCCCTTTCAGATGACTTTGTCCTGGGCAAAGCCAAAGCTGTCAGCGGCCCTGATTATGTATGCACAAACACTGGTTATGATGGTAGGAAAAATTTTCTCTGTTTTCTGATGGCCTTTGAATTAAGACAGGCCAATCTGGAACCTCTCCTGGATAAAGAGGTAAGCTTCAATGGTGTGGTCACTCCTAAATCATAGACAGACATGGAGTATGGTAGGCCTATGGTAATGAAGAAATTGTTTTCTCCAATAAAACAAACAAATAGCCTATTGCTATTTCAAATACTATTTCATATATTTTTTCATTAATATCTGCTCTTTTCAAGCTGGCCACATAACTGTGGTGAGGTGACACTCATTAGGCCTACTTCAAAAAGTCGGGAATGTGTTGCTGATGTACATCGTACAACTTTTCTAAGTAGCCTATATCATGTCTTACCAAGTGAACAACCTCGCCTAAAAGGGTTTTTTAATTATTATTTGTCGGGGTGTGTTAATATCCTGGAAAGGATAAATCTGTGGTTTAATCATATAGCCTACCCAGTGTTAACAGTGACCTCGATACACACAGCTAGGTAAGGTAATGCCAACGCATTGACAGTATATATTTAGGCAATATATACAGTATTTACTGTCAATGTGTCAACGTTGTCGTGTTGAAATCAAAGCATTTTGGCGACCTGATACGTTATGACAAATGTGTGCATAGCGACACGAGTCCTAAACAGTAGGCTACAATGTCCGAGGTACGGGAAGACAAAGCAAAATACATATTGGGATAAGAAAACGTGTGATTTATCTCACTTTCTTACATAAATTGTTGAGAATATTATGTCAGTGGAATGTTCAGTGAAACGTTTCTCTGGAAGATAACAATTTGCACGGGATATCTTTGAAAACATGGAGCCTTCATCCGGAAATGGCCTTGAAAATGACATCATGCAGTATCCCTTCACGATTGGCCAATACGGCAAATGCCGGGAACGCCCATGGGCGTGCTTGCATTAAGGGTGGAACTGTTTTACTGCAGCTGGACCCTTCTCGCCCGAACAGGCCTTTGGTGGGGTCGTACGGGGCTTCTAAGATGTCAGCTCTTTGTGTGTCGCCCAGGCCGGAGAGGTTGAGCCAGAGGGCCCTCTCTCCCGCTACGGCCAGGCCCATGGTGCGGCCGGTTGCTTGGACCGCGCCCGGTGCCGAACGGAGGAGGAGGTCCTGCACCACACATACAGTTAGGGCCATAAATATTTGGACATTTGCACAATTTTCATCTTTTTGGTGCTGTACACCATCCCAATGGATTTGAAATGAAACAAACGAGGTGTACATTAACAGCAGACTTTCAGCTTTAATATGGGAGTGTTTGCGTCCAAATCGAGTGAACTGTGAAGGAATTATGACATTTTCTATCAGTGCCACCCCATTTTTAAGGGACCAAAAGTAATTGGACAGTCTAGTATTTATACATCAAACTTTCAATTTTTAGTTATTTGGTTGCAAATACTTTCCAGTCAGTTACAGCCTGTAATTTGCAATCCATAGACATCAATAGACACTGGGTTTTATCCCTGGTGATGCTATAGTGAGCTCTCTATTACAACAGTCTTCAGTTCCTGCTTATTCTTAGGGTATTTTCCCTTCATTTTTGCCTCTAGCAAGTGAAATGCTTGCTCAACCATACTCAGGTGAGGTGACTGACTGGGCCATTGAATAATATTCCTCTTTTTGGGGGTAGAAATGGCTTAGTGGCTTTCAGATGAAGCTTTGGGTCATTGTCCATCTGCACTGCGAAGCATTGTCCAATGAGTTCAGAACCATTAGGTTTAATATGACATGATAATATAGCCTGAAAATCTTCAGAATTCATCCTGTGGCTTTTGTCGGTAGTCCTCATCATCAATAAATACAAGGGGATAATTGTATTGACAGATATGCATGCCCTTACCATGACACTACCACCACCATGATTCACTGATTGGGTGGTATGCTTTGAATCATGAGCAGTTCCTTCCCTTCTCTATACTCATTTCTTCCCATTACCCTTGTACAAGATGATTTTTGTCTCCTCTGTCCATAGGATGTAGCTCAAGACCTATACAGTCTTTTTAAGACGTTGTTTGGCAAAGCCAAACCTGGTATTGCTATTTCTGATGAAATCAATAATTTACATCTTTTGGTGAACCCTCTGTATTTCCTATGGTGAAGTGTTCCTCAATGTTCTTGATCTTTTTCTTGATTGTTGCCTTGGACATGTCTCCACCGTTCACCTGGACACTGTTCTACATCTGGCCAACTGTTGGGAGATGGGTTTTTGTTCACCAGATACAGAATATTGTCTGTCATCCACAGCATTTGTCTTCCATGTCTGCCAGGTAATTTGGTTTTGCTCTGGTATTTATTTTTCCCAACATTCTGAACTCTTGACTTGTGTTTCCCCATCTCTCAAATGGGTTTGTTTTGATTTTTTTCCACCTTATGATGGCTTGCTTCACTGATGGTGACAGATGGACTTTGGATCTCATGGGCAATGAGGATCTTAGCAAGGCACAATCACCAGAAATTGCAGTATAGTACATGCAGACAAAGTAGCTTTGTGCAGTAAGCAAAATGTCTAGCTTTTGCAGTAATGTCATGTCCCTAATTTACTAGAAACAACACTGAACTACTGAACGTTTCACTGGCTTCATCGATTCGATTAATTTAAGAAATGCATTATTAATGAATATATAAATATATGAAATGCTGAATGACGATGGCCTAAAATTCACCAGAAATAGTGACTGTACACTTAAGCCTACATAAATTATTACATTATTATTTTTGTTTTGTCGTTTCTTTACAGTCATTGTCATTGAGCCACCACTGCCTGTATATGGGGCCGAGCTACTGTGTGCAAAATGCAAATTGAAAGCCCTGCCAACTGGGGGTGGCAAAAAGATGGTGAGGCCTGGAAAGTTCTCTGGTCAAAGCTTCCTACAATTGCGGAGAGTTGCCAGCAACTGACAAAATGTAGATGCAAGACTGGCTGCCGAGGAAGATGCTAATGCTATTGCTTTAGCCTCAACTGTACACAGTTCCTGCAAATGTGAGGACTAAAAATAAC
The DNA here is from genome assembly GCF_034702125.1 of Engraulis encrasicolus. NCBI lineage: Eukaryota > Metazoa > Chordata > Actinopteri > Clupeiformes > Engraulidae > Engraulis > Engraulis encrasicolus. The sequence goes on along the minus strand of NW_026946192.1, from coordinate 164,759 downwards.
TAATCCAACATGTGCATCAGAGAGTTTTCCTACCCAAACAACAAACATGTAATCATTATAGGCCTACTTCTGTTTTTGTAATATTTAGAATCATTCAGTGAGTGTTAGTTTATTTATATGTAATTATGAAAATACTATAATTGTCAATATTGTGTGTATCATTGAATTTTCCATGCTCAACATAATATATTTCCATACATAGATATTCAAAATATGATCAGTCAATCAAAATATACATAAAAGCCATTTAAAAGCAGTTCAATTGGCGGCCATCTTGGAAAATGGCCGCCATTTTGTTTTTTCACCTGGATAGCGACCTTTTCTAAAAGGGTAGGGTCTGAAGCACCTCTGAACCAAATTTGATGCTTGCATCACCAAGTGAAAGATTGTTTGAGGTATTTCCTGCACTATATATGGAAATGCAAATGGAACACTTCAAATTAACTCTAAGACCTTGTATTGACATCTTGGTGATGGTGTAGTATGGGAATAACACACATCTGACTGGAAAATAGCTGAGAAGCCCAACTGTCCCAATTACTTTTGATCCCTTGAAAAGTGGGCAACACACACAAAAAACGATGTTATTTCATTCCTGTTTATGCTATATGGATTTTAACACCTTCACATTAACGCTGAGAGTCTACAGTTAATGCACAGCTTGTTTGTTTTATTACAAATCCATTGTGGTGGGGAATAGGGTGTAAAAGGATGATAATTGTGTTGCTGTCCAAATATTTCTGGCCCTAACTGTATCTCTTCCCAGAGCTTTGGATCCGGCGAATCTACGTCGATCTGCGTGCCCAAGATCCTGGCCTGGTATGCAGAGAGCAGGGTCACCGCGTTGAGGGAGCAGGCTGCCCTGCCCGCGCATTTATACCGTATTAGCCCGAATATAAGACGATCCTGAATATAAGACGACCCCCCTTTTCAGGTTCATGTTTTGGGGGAAAAAGTTTTTTGAAGACTAAATTTAGTTTCACATTGGAAACTTCTTTCAAAATGCAATTTTTAATTTGTTGGAAAAGCTTTTTACATAGAACAAATTTCACAATGTAATTTTCATGATAAAAAAACTACAGATAGCTACTCATACCCTTTTCCTTTCTTTGCTCACTTCAGTGATTACCTGACAAGCGGCACCTACTGTACAGCCGCCTGGGTGTGACTGTTCTAAGTGCGACACAACATTCCATAGGCTACTACACTCGCAGAGCATCAGTCTGCACCAGCCAGGCAACCAGTCCAGTAGAGATAGACTATCTATTGTGCAATGCACAGATTTTGGCAAAATGCTTTGTTGACAGCCGTCTCGCCAAAATCGCCGTTCATTTTATGCATCCAAAGTTTTCCGTTGGACTGTAGAAACCGAACGTGACCAAAAGCAGATTGACGCATTGCATTTGAAACCCATGCGCTGCCTATCAGCACCGTTGACATTAGAAGTCCGATTGGCATTCATTTCGTGCCAAGGGTAAAACTCTTAGTGATTTTATATGAACAAGACAATCTCTTGCCCTAACCATTACTCTCTGTCGCTGTATTGTTGTGAGGGATATCGTCAAATAGGCACCACCTGTCAAGGCGCCGCTCTCTCGCGCACATGAATGACCATTCATTGGCTGATGACAGCATCCAAAACTTAGCCTACATGTTGTTCATCAAATCACCCTTCATTTCTTTAGTTTCAAGTTGTACTGGTGACCAGAGAGAACAACCAAAGCTTTCCTGATGAGACTGTAAAACGGAACACAAATAAAAACAGAGCAACGCATCGCGATTGACTGTTGTGTTTTCCCCCTCGCATTGTCGGCCCGCATCGCGTGCATTGACAGTTGATAGACGGGCGGTGCAACACTCATCACGAAACGCAGTTAGCATATGCACATTTGATATGGACAAAACAATCTCTCGCCCTATCCATAAGGCTATTGAGTTTTGTGTCATTGTTGTGAAGCATAATGGCCGCATTCAGGTAAAGTACCAAAAAAAAATAATGATAAAAAAAAAAAAAAAAAAAAAATTTAGTCTAGTGCGCGGAAATAAGACGACCCCCCTTTTTAGAGTACTATTTTTAGAACAAATGCGTCACCTTGCCCACCAAAGTGGACCGCATCACGGCGTCGGTCCTACAGCGCATTTACCGTATTGGCCCGAATATAAGACGTGGTTGGTGGGCAGGGTGACACCGGAGGCTGCTGACATCGTCTTCCTGTTCGGGTGCAGGTGATGAGCGATGGAGGCCTCTACTGGTGGTGGGCCACTGAGGCCCAGCTCCTTCATGTCCCCCACTTCCAGGGTGGCCCCTCGTGGGCAGCTTACTGCGGAAGGGGGCGTCCCAGTACTTGCGCACCTCCCGCATGCAGTCCGGGACCGCCGGGAGGAGCTGCTTGGTGTGGACAGGGGTTGGAGGGAGACGACGGTCATCTTAGAGGTCTCGCTCGGTGCCCTGTGTGTCCTGTGGGGTGGGTCACGGGAGGGCCAGTTTGTTTGCTGCCCTCTTGCACACCTCAAATAGGTTGGCGTCCGCTGGGCCAGTCTGGTCACTGGTGCTGGGGGGCCTGGGTGACAGCAGGGGGGCTGGGTAGCCCTCGTCGTCGGAGTCTAGGGCCCATGGGTCGACCCCGGGCTCGCACTCCATAGTGCATTCTTCCTCCTCTCCCTGGGAGGGGGGGTTGTCAGTGACGGGTAGGTAGCCGCCCTCACGGGTGGGTAGGTAGGAGTGGACGTTTAGATCCTCGTAGGGATAAGCCTCGATGTCCACTTCGTCTGACCATACGGGTTTGGGCACCACGCCGGCGTTGGGTCCCCGGTTGTTGCCTACCGCCACATTCAGTCTGCGTGCGCGGACCTTATCCGGCATGTCGATGCAGTGGTCGCCGAAGCTCGGGTCCTGCATCGCTGCTTGAGCGTGCTGAGGGCCCGTGCAGAAGATGCACATCATGTGCGGGTCTCTCCCAGAGATGGTGGAGCCGCATTGAGCTGGGCATGGGCGGGAAGTTGGTTCCTTCCCTTGCCCACCCTTTCCACCAATCCCTTTGGCGGGGGAATTGGTTTTTGGATTGCTTGTGGAAGCCATGTTCTGTGGGAGAGAAGAGAGGGTTAGAATATATTGAACCAAACTACTCGTCACGACACGTGCATAGCTAGGTTGGTGCCTGCTAGCAGCTTAACCACACGTGGTGTGGGTGACTAGCTGGACGTTACCAACTAGCGTCTTGTCCAACGAGCGGGATGGTCCTCGTGGATAAAACGTTAGAAAGTATACAGATGGGAAAGCTAGAAACGGCGCAAAGTCAATTGCGGTTTAGGTTTACCATAAAAAATCCACACCAGTAACCGAATACTGGGTGGAGAACAGCTTAAGCAAGTTAATGCCGCGGCTGGTTAGCTAGGCAGGTTGTTAGCCTGCCACGCTACTCTGGTAGCGTCGAGACTTTACCAGATCAAGAAAATAAGCAGGGAAACTGCAAACTTTCAAAATACTTCTTTACGAAGGTTAGCAAAAACAGCACTAGTAAGCCGCAGTCGCGTTCGGCGACGGGGTCCTGAGCGGTCCGCCTGAGAACAGTTAAGCGAGTACAGCCTTACCTGGCGCAGTCGAGCTTCAGTCTCTTTCTTCTGGGTCACGGAAGACAGCGTGAATGATGGAATTCCGGAGGGTCGACTGGGTATACCCTAGGGGGCAGAGCCCGAACGAGTCGACCTGTCTGTCTCCGACAGACGTAATGTCATAGAGCTTCCGTAAGTTGGTCACACCCTAAGCGATTCCCATAGTGAAACACCGGACGAAGTTAGAAAAAGAACTGCCTGCTTTTTTACCCAGGACTTTTGCAGGGCGCCCTCCGAAGTGCACGTAATCTATTTGAAGTATCCCACGCATGACGCACGAGTCATTATCTTCTTCTTTCCCGCTTTGGCAATTGAAAAAACGAGAACTTGCAAAGTCTAAAATCAGGAATGCTTTATCTGACTTGCGGGCATCGGAGAGCCACTATCAAATATCAGGGAGACTTATTGAACTTTCATTGGGATGTCTGGGCTTCCCACTGCCTGCTGGTCTTCCCAATCTGCAGGTTATGTTTTTTTTTTTTCTAACCTTTATTTAACCAGGAAAAATAAACCCGTTGAGATTAAGAACCTCTTTTACAAGGGTGTCCTGGCCAAGTGGCGGCTCAAGTTACAAAATTAAAATTACACAGTTGCATTAAAATAACAAATAAAGTAAAATAACACGTCAATTTAGTGCAGCAGTTAACTGTCAAAATAGCCCAGAATAGTTCACTTTGGTATGCAAGCATGGAAATTGGTACAGATGTTCATTAGAATGTACTCTATCAGCTCAAGGCGTTGGCCACGCAAAAATCCAAGATGGCCGCCATTTTTCAAGATGGCCACCTTCTCCACTTCTAAATAAGTCTAAGAATACTTAAATTAGTGATGCAAGCATGTCATTTGGCAAAAATGTTCATTTGAATGTACTTTTTCAAAATATGGTGTTGGCCACGCAAAATCCAAGATGGCCACCATTTTTCAAGATGGCAACTCTCGCCACTTGCAAATAAGTCGAAGAATAGTTAAATTAGTGATGCAATCATGTAATTTGGCAGAAATGTTTCTTTGTATGCACTTTGTTAAGAAATGGTGTTGGATACACGAAATTCAAGATGGCCGCCATTTTTCAAGATGGCCACCATCTCCAGATGATCCTTATGCAAATAAGAAATGTTAATGTGTATGCACTTTGTTGAAATGTGATCTTGGACATGCCAAAAATCCAAGATGGGAGCCATATTCCAAGCTGGCCACTCTCTCCACTCTCCAAGAAAATGGAGTTAGCTTTATGATGCATATATATATATAGAGAGAGCACTTTCTCTTGTAAACCCCAAACAAGTGGTGCCTTCTTGGCATTCTCCAGAGCTGGTCTGTAAATGTGAGAATGAGTATGTGCTCCACAAAGGCAAAGTGCAGAAGGTATTACTAGGAGTCTGTTCAGGGTTTTACCGTTACGGAAGTGACAAAGTCACCAAACTTTGAATGGTGTTTCTTTAGGGTATATGTTGTAATTCTAGCCTAGGAGCCATAGGGAAAAAACCTTTCTACCATGTCATATAAAATATGTCATGTTGTGTAATGCATTACATTGTTATTACATGAAATTATACTTAGCTGACAATGTTAATATAGTCCCAAACACAGCAGAGATGAAGCAAGGGCAGTTGTAGCCTGCTAGACAGATTGATTGAACTACAAAAACGTACATAGTGTGAAAGTATGAGTGAGTCTGTGCTTACATGCTTGACAGCAAACGTAACATTGTGAACGATTTGAGAAGATTCTTTGTTTGAATTAAAATGAGCATTTCCCACACTAAAACTATGGTGAGAATACTGCTGCTAATGCCCGCTCAGCAGCATCTGAATGGGGAAGTGTCAGTGCAAGATGATGTCCAAGGTAGCAGGTTCTCCATCCTCAAATGTCCTTAACCGATATTGTTTATTTGTATGAGAGAGGGTAAAGGACAGGACCTCTCCATATGTATGAAGAACCCATAAGATCACCTAATTATTTTCACAAGTAGCATTGTGCACATAGTGATGCACTTCAGTCATATTTAGAATGGCATTACGGATTGCTCAATATACATGTAGGCCACATTATGTCCTCAGTTCAAATGAAATGGAAATGATTTCTAAGTAGGTGTTGAGTAAGTAGGCAGAGTTAAATTGTTTTTTTCAAGTCCTCACCTAGTACTTGTGTCACAAGTTGTATTACAGTTAGCTCAGTAATCATTGAGTACTTCAATTGCTACTTCAAAACTGACAGCTGATGGACAACATGTACCATAGGTCTTTGCCACCCTTACCCATAGGAGAAATATCTATATAAAAGAACAGTTCTCATATGGTATATAGCCTACTATAAAAGTAAATCATTACTGGTACTCATTACTCATTTTCTTGATATGCAAGGCACACAAATAGTCTGGGAGGAAGGATAGTCTACCATAGATTTTGAGTGGTAATACAAACCCCAACTCCAGTGAAGTTGGGACGTTTGGTAAACAGTGAATAAAATCAAAATGCTATCATTTTCAAAACATTCAATCTATTCATTAGATGGAGAATAGTGAAAAGACAACATATTAAGTGTTAAAATCGAGGAAAAATATTGTTTTGGGGGACATATGTACTCATTTCTAATTTGATAAATCCAACACGTCTCAAATAAGTTGGGACAGGGATCAGTGAAATTTAGTAAACATCCAAATAAGATAAAACAACAAAGAAGAACATTTCAAAATGAATTGTACTGACGGACAATATAGGTGTCCAGGTATAAGATCATCACAGAATGGCTGAGTCACTCAGAATTAAAGATGCAAAGGGAATAATTACCATAGTTATTACATACATTTTTGAATTCCCTTTGATTTACCACGATTGAGTGTATATAAGACATATTTTGTTACTAAAATCATTGTATAGGTTCATGACATCATGAAATATATATTGGCTGTAGTCTCACTCTAATTCCTGGAGTGCTAGAGCTATTGAAAATTGACCATATTAAGAATGCTTAATGCGTGCAAATGATACAGGGGTGTAACATTCTCCTAAGCACCTGAGCTCACTTGAAATAGACCCAGAAGACATGGGAAACTGTCTTTTGCTTACAGAAGTCAGCAGAAGTTGTAGAAGTCCATTCTTTTTGACAATAATAGAGCATTGCACATCCTGTGCTACAGTGAAAATGGGCCATCCAACTTGTGTTAGTGCTAACTTCAAAAGTCAGCCTCCATGATGGCATGCGGGTGCAGTAGTGCATTGGTTAAGATGTTCTCACTCATCTGTAGAGTTAAATACAGTGCTGAATGGTATAAATGGGTTTTAAACAGCATGAAAAGCCACTCATGCATTATATTTTGAAGGGAGATCTTCGATTACTGCCACATAGTAAGGTCAAATTGCATTCTCTACTATGTTTTAACAGTTTGGCTCCATCATAAGGACCAGCAGGTGATAAAATGGTGGGCTTTTGGTCAAGACCTGTCACACTGTAAGCACTACAGAAAGGAAAACATTGCAAAACATGACAAGGAATACACCCACCATTTAAGCTGGTGAAATCATGTCCAAGATAGGAATTAACACTGTTTTTTTTTTATATAAAATCATCTCATCGGTTAATGTATTTAACTGTTAAGTGTTGTCTTTTGTTTTGTTTTTAGTCTTCCTCGACATTTGCTGCCATTTATTGTCCCCGTCCCAACTCTTTTGAGACGTGTTGGATTTATCAAATTAGAAATGAGTACATATGTCCCCCAAAACAATATTTTTTCTCAGTTTTAACACTTAATATGATGTCTTTTCACTATTCTCCATCTAATGAATAGATTGAAAGTTTTGAAAATTATAGCATTTTGATTTTATTCACTGTTTACCAAACGTCCCAACTTCACCGGAGTTGGGGTTTGTAGTAACACAACTCATTCCCACTACACCATTTTGCATCATATTGTACATGACCTCAGAAGGCTCCACATGTTTCAGTTCTACTATGTAGTTGTACAGTACAGTACAGTACAGTACAGTACAGTACAGTGCAGTGGAGTGCAGTACAGTACAGTACAGTACAGTAGCATACAGTACGGTGCAGAATAGTAAAGTACAGTACAGTAGAGTACAGTTCAGTACAGTACAATAGCATACAGTACGGTGCAGTACAGTACAGTAGCATACAGTACGGTACAGTAGAGTACAGTACAGTATGGTATATCACATTACATTACAGTAGCATACAGTACGGTGCAGTACAGTAAAGTACAGTACAGTACAGTACAGTAGAGTCGCATGCAGTACGGTGCAGTACAGTACAATAGCATACAGTACGATGCAGTGCAGTGCAGTAGAGTAGAGTACAGTATGGTATATCACAGTACAGTACAGTACAGTACAGTACAGTACGGTGCAATAGAGTACAGTACGGTATATCACATTACAGTAGAGTACAGTACAGAACAGTACAGTAGCATACAGTACGGTGCAGTAGAGTACACTACGGTACATCACATTACAGTACAGTACAGTACAGTAGAGTACAGTACAGTATAGCAGAGTACACTACACCACAGTACAGTAGAGTACAGTATACAGTAGGCTAATTTGACAGCTGTATCCCTCCAAAGCCAATGGGATTTCCACATGTTGTTTAAAGTTTTTGAAAGACTTTTTGAGTGTGTGAGAGAGGGAAGCCAGGCTGACATGTTTTAAACAAAGGACCACACCCACAAATAATAAATAATGAGCAATCAATAAATCAAGTGGTTAGGTAGCCAACATATCATCTAGGTTTAAGGCCAAAGTAGAACAGAAAACAGACATGTTACCATTTTGCTCTCTTAAAACATAAAGTATTTGTCAATATACTGTATGTATGGTGTATTGCATATTGATTATTCTTAATTTCCTAAGCATAAAGGCCCCCATCACTCCATAGTACACTTAGGACTTGAGATATACATATCTGAACACAAACCAGCACACATTTTATTTGTAATGGCCTTATAGAGGTAGATCATCCAAGCTGTCACTGACACTTGATATGTACATGTATTCACTTGATTGATATGAAAATTGAATATTTCAGTTGGGCTCCTAGGCTTATATCATTGCATGATTGCATCCCTAATTTAACTCTTCTTGGCTTTATTTACAAGTTGAGAGGTGGCCATCTTGAAAAATGGCGGCCATCTTGGATTTTGAGTGGCCAATGCTCTTTTGTGAAAGAGTGCATTCTAATGAACATTTGTGCCTAATTGTATGATTGTATCATTAATTTAACTATTCTTAGCCTTATTTCCAAGTGAACAGGGTGGCCATCTTGAAAAATGGCGGCCATCTTGGATTTTGAGTGGCCAATACTCTTTTGTGAAAGAGTGCATTCTAATGAACATTTGTGCCTAATTGTATGATTGTATCATTAATATAACTATTCTTAGCCTTATTTCCAAGTGAACAGGGTGGCCATCTTGAAAAATGGCGGCCATCTTGGATTTTGAGTGGCCAATGCTCTTTTGTGAAAGAGTGCATTCTAATGAACATTTGTGCCGAATTGTATGATTGTATCATTAATTTAACTATTCTTAGCCTTATTTACAAGTGAACAGGGTGGCCATCTTGAAAAATGGCCGCCATTTTGGATTTTTGCGTGGCCAACGCCCTTAGCTGAAAGAGTACATTCTAATGAACCTCTGTGCCAATTTCTATGCTTGCATACCAAAGTGAACTATTTTTGGTCTTATTTGCTCCGCTAATTGAAACAGTTACAGACAATAGACTCTGTCTCAAGTGATCTCATCTTAGAATTAAAATCGCTCAATGGAATCAGATCTGTTAGTTTCAAGTCCTTTTGTAGATTGTTCCATGAGGTAGGGGCTGAAAACACAAATGCCCTCTTCCCCTGTTCTGTGCGGAAGCAAGGGACAGAGAGTAACAAATGGCCTTTAGAGCGCAGACCATAAGACTCAATATTCCTCACTGTGATTAGGCTGCAGATGTAAGGTGGCAGTAGTCCGAGTATTGCCTTGTAAATAAATGTATACCAGTGAGCAAGTCTCCTGGTAGTCAGTGAAGATCTGGCATAGAGTTCACAGTGATGAGTTTGGGCCCTACAGTTAGTGATGAACCTCAGGGCACCATGATACACAGAGTCAATCTTACTCAGACATTGGGATGAAGCATTCATGTACAGCAGGTCTGCATAGTCTAAAATGGATACAAACGTTGCAGAGACAAGGCGCTTCTTAACATGAAAGGAAAAACAAATTTTATTTCTAAATAAAAAACCTAACTTTAGTTTAAGTTTCCTCACAAGATTTTCAATGTGGGCTTTGAACGCCAAAGTATCATCAAGCAAAATACCCAGGTATTTATACAAATGTAGCCTACTATTGTATGTATGAGTCAAGCGGTCAGGTGAAGGAGAGCGTGTAGCTACGTGAATTCAAAAGCAAATAATACGCAGCAGCTTCTAGAGAGAGAGAGAGAGAGAGAGAGCGCAACCTGCACCTGGAAGTGTGTGTGTGTCTAATGCTCTTTTGCTCTATTATGTTGAAATTACTAAATAATTTACATGGCTGATTTGGGTTTTGGTGGAAAATTAGTAACAACGTGAATATTTGCTGCAATAGGCTATCTAGTAATAATTTGTGAAATAACAATAGCCCTAGTAGCCTAGGTTTGCCTAGAGATTATGACAATAGTAGGCTACATAGCAATTGAAGTAGGCTACTCATTGATTGCTGAGCTAACTGTCATCCAACTTTACTCCTGTCTACTTACTCAACACCTTGGCTACTTAGAAATCATCTCCTATATTTCATTTGAACTGAAGATATATATTGAGTCATCTGTAATAACATTCTTTAAGATGACTGAAATGCACTCACCGTATGCACAATACTACTTGTGAAAATTTAGAATTTGGTGATCTTATGGGTTCTTCATAATGGAGATTAACTTCAAAACAACAGGTATCGAAAAACGGTATCGAAAAGCACCGGTATCGAAACCAAAGTATCGAAATTGGCACCGTATCGAAAAAAACAAAACGATACCCAGCCCTACCCCTGTCATTCTGTATTCCTGTTATCAGTGATTGTGTATATTGTTGCCTTGCTCTCTGTGCTAGAAACCGTCCTGTCCTTTCTCTTTGTTCATAATACTTCTGTTACTTTTTCTGTAATAAAGAATTATATTCTAGCCTTAATTTACTCAATTCGCGAAGTGAGGAGTGGTCAGAGTATATTGTGTGCCTACTTTCCATGTTTTTAATGTCTATTTCCAATGCCTGAAAGCGCTCCACTGCTGCCTTTTTTAGAAATGAGCAGATTTGAATAAGCCTTAAAGGCGTCCCACTCCACAGCTGGGTCTGATGCTGTGCCTTCATTGGTCAACCAGTAATACGTTACCTCCCCTCTAGTAGATCGTACTAAGTATTCGTTTTTGAGTAAGGATGTATTAAATCTCCACCTACTGGGACGTTTTTTGTTTGATTGGCCTGTGCGTAATACCATCCCCACTGGAGCGTGGTCTGATATTAAAATTGTGCCTATTGTTGTTTCTGCTGTAATAGAGATCAGTGATTTTGAAATAAAAAAAATCTATTCTTGAGTAAGAATTATGTGGGTGGGAATAAAAAGTAAACTGTTTCTCTGAAGGATGAAAATATCTCCATACATCTGTAGAGAAGTGGCTGAAACAGGAAGTACTTGTAATCGACTACGCCACCCTTAGGGAGTTTAAGTCCCCAAGGGAAAATTGTGTTTGAGTGTCACACAGCAAAACACAGGTTCGCACACCACAAAAACACAGGTTCGTGCAGAGAGAGAGAGTCGGAGACATTGGCTGTACTCTGAATCATAGAAATCTTTATTTTCTTTCTCGCAATCTATAAAAATATATGTTTTCACTCTTTTCTTTTAAAAATATGTCACTCTGGTGCAGGATTAACAATTCTAGTGGGTCTTCTACATACTGAAGCCCATACACACACACGTCATACAGGGGTTGCCACTAGGGGCCGACAGTTGGCCCAACTGTAAAAGGGCGCTACCTCAAAGTTAATAAAGGCAAAGAAAAGGACACAGCAAACCGAGAATCAAAATAAAGAAGTCAAACCACAACAAACCATGCAAAATAAATCAAAGGTGCACACAATTAAACAAAAAGGTTAGACACAAGCAAAAGAATCAAAATAAAGAAAAGAGGTAGGCCTAATTCCAGGGGTTTTTCCAGTCAACCTCCCCCCCATGGATCCCCTCACTCATCCACTGAACACACACACCGTTCATTCACACACCGTTCATTCACACACACACACACACACACACACTATGCGGAGCACCCACACACCAGCGCGCGCACACACACACACTACGTGGAGCGGCCCACACACTAGCACACCCACACCGTACACACACGCACACTGATCGGAGCGCACACACATACACACACACACACACACTAGCACACACACACACACACACAGTGGAGTCACCCACACCAACACAACACTGAGCACACAATGAGACACTTAATGCCCACAGGCACCAGTTTCTGCAATACAGCAATCGTTCCCACTCTAAGCAGCAGCCGGGGTCTTGACACGGATGGCTGTCACAGCAGCAACCATCAGTTCAAGGTTGGCGACCGTGGAGCCCTTGAGTACAACGAGGACACTGGTCGAGATGGGCAGCGTACTATGAAGCCACCAAGCAACAAGTAAGGCTGAACAGTCCGAGTATGGATGATGAATAACGCAAGTAGGACCAAGGCCACCTACTACGAGGTCACTAGTAGGAGCCGGTAAAGGTTGAGTGCCGTGGGCAGTCGGAGTGAATAACGCAAGTAGAACTGTGGCAGCCTACCAGGAAGCCACCAGTAGAAACAGGTAAAGGTTGAGCACCGTAGGCAACCTGAAAAGCCGTGCAAGAGTCAGGGTTAGCACTCCTGAACGAGCAAGCAGAGCAAGAAGATAGCCACACAAGCTAGGTAAATACACAGTGCAGTTACGTACCGGAGTTTGGACAAAGTGAGTGCCCAAGTGAAAGAGAGGCGAGCAAGAGGGATGACAACAGCTGCAGCCAAGAAGTCGGAGGACGCCAAAGTATAGGCCAAGCGTGCTTGTCTGCCTCTGAACAGACCGCTCATACACAGCACGAAAAGGGGGATTTGTGACAATGAACTCGTCCCTAATCGTCCACGGACTTGCCTAACTTTCGTCTGATTTTGAGCGCTTGAGAGAATCAAAACTAACAATTTTGATGACACCTAAATCGCCCGGAAGCGAATCGCGAGCCGCGATAGGTCTCACAGCAGGGTGTTAATGGCCCAACCACAGACCTGTATTAACCAGGTCTGTGGGCCCAACGATTACCACATGAAAGGCAATGACAGCCAGCCCGGAACGCGGACTAGCCTTGCTCTTATTGGACGAAAAAGACACGTGACTCAAAGTAAAAGAGCTGCGCTATTGGTTAGCAGCTACGACCTTCTATTGGTCACGTTGGATTCATTTATGCATACCGTATACAGTAGGTCCTTATAATTATGCAAAAAATATTATTACTAATATACCTAGGTTGATTTTACTTTGTATATTCACATCATTATAGGCTGCACTGTGATGGGGCTTTAGCATGCATGATGTGAATTTATTGATAAAATGAAAATGAATGAAATGAAAATGAATTTTTTAACGCTTTTAATATCACACCAAACAATGTACACACACTTTGACAGGAACCAGCATTTCATAAAAATAAATAATTTAAAACTACACACATACCCTGCAAACAATATACTCTATATGCAGTGATGTATACAGCACTCAGGTCACAAATGTACAACTCAGAAACAAACACGGACGGAATCACGGAATGTGGACATTAAAGCCTGGCTCAAACTACACGATTATCGCCCCGATTCAAGGCTGAAAACCCCCCTTACGACAATCGCGATTGTCGGGAAAGATTTCCTCGTCGTGACCGACGTTCTAAGATAGAACTTTGGCAGCTCAAAGAGTCGCTGATCGCAAATCGTAGAAATCAAACAGTGTTGTCTCGGTGGCTGCGAGCAGCGACAAGATTGAATTTATTGATAAAATGAAAATGAATGAAATGAAAATGAATTTTTTAACGCTTTTAATATCACACCAAACAATGTACACACACTTTGACAGGAACCAGCATTTCATGAAAATAAATAATTTAAAACTACACACATACCCGGCAAACAATATACTCTATATGCAGTGATGTATACAGCACTCAGGTCACAAATGTACAACTCAGAAACAAACACGGACGGAATCACGGAATGTGGACATTAAAGCCTGGCTCAAACGACAAGATTATCGTCCGATTCTTGGCCAAAAACCCCCCTTACGACAATCGTTCGGACGCCCCAGGACCATCGCAAGCGATTGTCAGTCAAGATTTCTTCGTCGGCGGCGATGTTCTAAGATAGAACTTTGGCAGCTGAAAGAGTCGCCGATCGTAAGTCGTAGAAATCAAACAGTGTTGTCTCGGTGGCTGCGAGCAGCGACAAGATGTGAATTTATTGATAAAATGAAAATGAATGAAATGAAAATGATTTTTTTAACGCTTTTAATATCACACCAAACAATGTACACACACTTTGACAGGAACCAGCATTTCATAAAAATAAATCATTTAAAACTACACACATACCCTGCAAACAATATACTCTATATGCAGTGATGTAGGCCTATACAGCACTCAGGTCACAAATGTACAACTCAGAAACAAACACGGACGGAATCACGGAATGTGGACATTAAAGCCTGGCTCAAACGACACGATTATCGTCCGATTCTTGGCCAAAAACCCCCCTTACGACAATCGTTCGGACGCCCCAGGACCATCGCAAGCGATTGTCAGTCAAGATTTCTTCGTCGGCGGCGATGTTCTAAGATAGAACTTCGGCAGCTGAAAGAGTCGCCGATCGCAAATCGCAGAAATCAAACAGTGTTGTCTCGGTGACTGCGGGCAGCGACAAGATTGACAGTTGCGATTCTCTTCTAGTGTGCGGTGCACCCCGAGGCCAAAATCGGACACACAATCGCTAGTCGTGTAGTTTGAGCCTGGCTTAAAACGGAATTTGGTTATTAACGCGGAATTGCACGGAATTTGCTAATTTCTTATGATAAAATTAAAAATCCATTTTTTTCGTCATCATTTATCAGTCTAAAAGACATTTCAAACACAAAATATGGCCACGATATCATATCTGGCCCACGCGAGGTGATGCGCAAAAGTTCTATGCAGATCCATGATCCATGTCAGGGCATGTTGACAGTGAACGCATCTCTCTCCCAAGCGGCGTTTCCGATTGTGCCTCACGCCCTAACACTGGCCGTCAGGGCATTGAAGAAATCTGAAAACTCAACCGCACTCAAATTTTGCTTAGTAGAACAGGTGAGGTCAGGCATAAGATTTGTTACCAAGACAATGCGATGGGACACAGAAAAGACGGGCGGCTCTCCACTGCACTTAAATAAACAGTGCATCCGACGCGAGGCACGAGTTTGGAGTTTGTTACAACAGACGTGACCGCTGTAAAATAAAAACTGATCAGGCAATGCTTTGATCATGTCTTGTTAACTTTGTTGGCCACGGAGCATAGTGACTAAAAGTTAGCAGCAACTTTGAAAAAGGGTCAAGTCATCATCAGAAGAAAACAGCCGTCTTGTAAAACATGTGTTTGTGTGAAACGGTAGACGGTAGGGACTTCGCGAGGCTATTTATTTAATGCCTACATATAACGTGACCAAAAATGTCTCCAATGTAGCTGCACGTTGCAATATAGCCAAACGTATTCGAGAAAACATGATGCAGGGCCGAGTCCAACAACTTCAATGCACCAGAAGTGAATTTGGCTTCTAGTCGGGTGCGTCACTTGTATTTAATAGAATATATGTGCATGTACATTTCAGCTACCTTATTACCTGGAATATTTTTGAGAGCTGATATTACAAAAGGCTAGTAGGTAATTTCACTTTTCTTTTCTCTACCTACCATTCAACCATGAGTGGTTGGCTCTGTCCACCCACCAGTTTGAACTAAATAACTAAGAAATTTTGTTGGGGGGGGGGTGAAAGGGGAAAATAAGTTCGAAAATGTAAAAAAAAAAAATCAGATTTGGTAAAAAATAAATCTGAAAAAACTGAATTTGAGAAAAATGTAAACGGATTTCATAGGCCCCTACGACAGGTTAGGTTTGGGAAGGGCACAATTCATAAAACTCAGAAACATACAATGCTTTTTCAAAAAAGGGTTCTATGTTCCCCGCTGCATCCAAGTAGACTGCTGCCACATTGCTAAGAGCAGGTTGTTGTTACACCTCTGACAGGTTAGGTTTAAGGATAGTTCTAGTCAGGGCACATACAAAAATGGATTTGAGTCATAGTAAATACGTGGTAAATATGAAAGTAAGAGGAAAAATAGTACAGGTACTGCATTTTAGTACAGACTATACAGGTATGTACAATATTATAAACATTGCTGTTGATTTCATGTTCTTCAGCCGCCAGCAGGGTCTACTGAAGGTCTCTGGTCACTGCGTCCTCGTCATACTGCAACAGGCACTCAGTCTCACTTCTGGGAGCTGTAGAAACAACAAATAAATAAATATTTCGCCATGCACCTCATATTGACATAGCAAATATATCAATAAGCAAGACATATTGAGCCCAACAGGGATAATCTTACACTATATCAGTTTTCTGTGGTGTCTTGTAAGATTGGCCCATCACCATCCTGCAGGACACTACCGTCTCCCTGCCAGGATCTGTAGGATGTAAGAAAATAAATCAAAACATAGCAATGCACAGCATTGACAACTTATCTATAAAGTAGCACAAGTCATATTGACAATGTAGGCCAGGGGTGGGGAACCTATGTCTCTAGGGCCGTTTGCGACCCTTGAGGCAGTTTTATCCGGGCCCCGATATAATTTTAATGCAATTCAGCTTCACATGAAATATGACCTATTTTGTAAAGGAATCTTAGAAAATACATTTGCAATACAATTAAGTTATATTCAGGGAACCTGAAGAAGGTGGTGTTTGTTTAAATGTGGCTGCCTTCAATAGGCCTAAAGTGAAAGGGAAAATCCTGGTTTGTGTTCATAGTACGGCCCTTGGAGGACTTTTACGGCCCCTCGGATGAGAAAGGTTCCCCAACCCTGACGTAGGCTATAGGTTAAGCTTACCCTCTTTCACTCTTCTGTGGTGAGACTGTGCCCATTTCGGGTTGACCTCCACACGCGTCTGTAGCACAGCACACAGGATTGCAGGACACAGCATCCTGCAGGACACTACAAAAAACAAGGGGAACGAATAAATGACCTGTCCAGTTCTATAAAAAAGAAAAGAAAATTGACAGAGTGCCAGAGCTGTGGTAAAAGTAACCTTGGGTAAATCATCTAGGACTAGGGTGTGTGTGAGTTTGTGTGTGTGGTAAATCCAGTGTTCACATTATTCAGATATGAGAATTAATTCATTAATTTTAACTGATATCACCACATACCGATATCAGTGCCATTCCACCCTGCCAAGACACTGGACCTTCTATGATCAGGGCGTCCTCGCCATACTGCAGCAGGCACCCTGTTGTTTCTACAGCTCCTAGAAGCGAGACAAATAAATTAAATACTTTGCCATGCACCTCATATTGACATAGCAAATGTATCAATGAGCAAGTCATATTGGTCACAAAGAAGTTAATCTTACATTCTTTCAGTCTTCTATGGCGAGACTGCTCCTCATAAGAGCAGTTAGGCCTTCAAGTGACTCGTCTTCGCCATATTATGAGACAGCAGCCTGTGAAAACATGGTAAATAGAATAACCCATTAACCTTGGGTCCTAATATAATACATGGACATAAACTAGCCTACATTATTTAGACAATGTCAGTAGACCTCCACGTGAAACAATAAGAAAAAGTGACCATGCATAATTTCAATTTCTTGAAGAGGCCAGCTACACTTATTTGTGCAACAAGTGCTGTTTTGAGGACCCATACTTTTTAAGGACAGGTTGCCTACTGTTGCAAATGCCAGGGTATTTCACATTGATTTCGGGGTGGCGTGCTCTATTAACTTGACCACTCTGGTCGACATTGAGCTCGCGCTGATACATTGAGCTCTCGTTACTGAGAGCTGCCGCCAGAACTACTCACGGTTAGCTTTCATAATATAGAACGCAACAAGGAAGAATCGGTCGGTTTGCTGAAAGGGCAAGGTGTTTCAAAGTAGCATGGAACTAAATTATATCCCACCTTTGACTTGATTTCACGCAGGTGGGTCTTGGAACCCCTGTGACTGCCTAGGTTTCAGGATAGAGAAAGTAAAACAAAAATCATTGAGTAACATCGATGCGGGACAAATTGTAGCTTTTGTAGACTACGTCGCTACTTGAGGAAAAATAGCTTAACTAAAGGGACGTTAGTCGATACATAGTAGTGACGCTACGACCAAGCTACTAGGGAATGTAATTAAACTAGTCGCTTCGCTACTGCCCAGCACTGAAAAGCAACATACCCAGACGGCACACCAGTCTTGCCAACGTCGCCTAGATGCATTTTTGCCGCTGTAAAATACATTGGCAAGACGTCTAAGCGGTAGTTCATCAGCGAAATGCCGGGCAGACGTGAAAAATGAGCAGTGCCCAGCATCTAGTTGATGAGATGATTCCCAGATTGTCGCTCCCAACCCCAATCGCTCCCCGGTCGGCACGCTCCCACTAGCCAGACTATCGAGCCCACCGCCATATAACGGAGCTAGTTATGTTTTTGATGTTAGTTTTTTGTTTCTAACCCTAACCTTAACCCTTAACCTAACCCTAACTCTAAACCTAACCCTAAATTGCTTGTATGTGGCAGTGTATGATAATACGTGAAATATAATCGGGTGGGATCGAACGTCTGGGAGTGATAAAACCACCTGGGGCTACACGTCCGGGAGTGATCTCAGTTGGGAGTGTCCATCTGCCACCGTAGTTGATGAGCTAACGCAATAGCATGCTAACGGTAGCCTTTGTCTATCTTTAGGCAGGGGAAAGGCAACTGAGAACGAGCAATGTCAAACAATTTACCATCAACAAGTATACTTAACATATTCACAGTTTCACCACTGCATTTTGTCATTACGATGCTCGCAAGTCATCAGAATTTACTAGCGTACAGCAGCAACTAGAGTAGTCACTCACATTTATTGAGGGGACTTGAGCTACCAGCTATGTAAACCGGCTGTGCTGCAACTTAGCAATGGCGGATCTGTGTTCAGAGGAGCTATTCAATCGCTCTTGAGTACTGAAACTTTAAACCACAGTTGAGTAAAATGTACTTACATGTATGTGAAGCCCATTTTCCGTTGGTATGTGAGGAACTTTCCCCCCATATCGCCAAGAAACTTGTAACAGTGAAACCACACAGACAGCGCGTGGTTCTGTTAAATCAGGAAGGTGTTGTTGACCGCGGTTGATGGCTTCTTTGTGGCTTGTGTGTGGAATTCGCATTGTGCAAATTAGCTGTACTGCCACCTAAAGGCTTGGTGTAGAACTAATTTAATCAGAGACGGTCTATTTTGAACTTCCTTGAACAATCCTTGCTTTAGTTCAGAATCATTTAAAAACCAAGCACATTGATGTTTTTCCTCAAAAGCAGGGGTGATGAGCCTTTTTAATTCGAAGGGTCACTTCAAAATGTATGTCCAAGAAAGATCATTCAGATGATTCTATTCTGATAGCCTACTCTGTAGGTTCATTTAAATGTTTATAGCACCGATCGAATTGTTTGATCAACTTAATTTCTGAGCTTATAGTATCATAATAAAATGTACTGACAGCAAAGCTGTGGCTAGTAGAAAGGTTTAATGCAGGGGTGGGGAACCTTTTTCATTCGAGGGGCCACTTCAAATTCCTACCATGGTCATAAAATCCTCCGGGGGCCGTACTATGAACACAAATCAGGATTTCCCCATAAAATGTAGGCATATATATAGACACCTTTAGGCCTATATAGACATATAGACACCTTTAAAGGTAGACACCTTTAAAACAGTCCCCACCTTTTCTAGGTCCCCTGAATATAGGCCTAACTTAATTGCATTGGAAATGTAATTTCTAAGATTCCTTTAGGCCTGCAAAATATGTCATAGGCCTATTTCATGTGAAGTTGCAAAACATTATAATGATATCAGGGGCCGGATAAAACGGCCTCAAGGGCCCTCGAGACATAGGTTCCCTACCCCTGGTTTAATGGTTAGTGATTCTGAAAAACACCACTGGGCTGTGTGAACAAACAGACAGACAAACATATACACACAGACACACAGACCCAGACACACACACACATTTTAGTAAAAGGCCAAAACATGCCCTAGGGCCCCCAACAATCCCGTTGCCTAGGGACCCCAAAATCCTAGAAACAGGCCTGCCCACCCCCCACTCCCTCCCACCCACCTGACCTCACCCCACCCCACTTGAAATTGACTGTAGCAGCTCCCGACCTGGGCTAACATTCTCGAAACCTTCGTTGCTAACTAAGGTAGCAACTAACGACCCAGCTGCGACAAAACTGGAACACTTCGTTAAGACTTACAAAGTCCCAGTGTTTACAAGTAATGTAGTTAGTCGTTCGTCCGATGTTGGTGCGAACAACTCAGGTGTTCCTGCAAAACGACGTAGGGGCTGTTCGTTAGTACTACTGTCGGAATTGGAACGAATAGCATGGTTAGCTAGTTCACCTTTGTTTTGGGAAGCACGTCACTCTTGCTCGTGGTTTGGGGCGGGTTCAGGCAGAGTTCAAGCAACATCGATCGATTACTGCCACCAAGTGCACAAGCCTCCGACCCATACTACACCAAATGTCTAGTCATGTTACGAACAGGGCTGAAAAAAACCCCACCAACACAATATTCAAATAGGGGACAAAATATTGTCCAAATATAGTAGGAAATTATATGTTCCACTATCGTGCTTCACGAGCTCCGATCAATCAAAGCTGCGCCAAAAAAGAACCGTTTGATTACCATCGGGATTTGAACCCACACCAAAAGCAGCATCTCGCATGAATGCAGATTATTTAATTGCTCACATATCTCCACACATAACAAAGCCAATAGCACATTTTGATTAAACTCCAACAAGCATAGGCTACATGGAAATACGTGTAGCCTCTAAGTTGCCATTGCGAAATGCGCTGTTCACTATTATTTTTAAAAGGCACCAGTGTGCGGTGATCCTTCTTGTAGGCCTATTCCTTGCATTGTAGGCTACGCCTAAAGCCGGGCATACACTGTGAGATATTTTCACTCGTGGGTCTTAAGCTTCTGCTCACACTGCACGATGGAATTTCACTGTTTAAAAGTTCACAACTCACGACTCACGTCCTCACACTACACGAGCCGACAGTCGGATGCGAGAGAAATGTTTTCATCGTACGACGCGACAGGCATGTTTCCCCGGTCTGCAGAGGAGGGAACATGCGCACCTGAGGTGGAGATGAGGTCGCGCTCAACAGCGAATCGCACGGCCCTATTAATTTGTGCATGTTAAGTGTCAAATCGGGTCGTAGCACTGCTTTAACTGTGCGATTTACGCACGAGCCACGACCAGAATTTCAAACCGTTTTGATTTTCTTGCGACCCTGCGATTGCACGATCGTGAGGCAAAATCGCTTGTCGTTACCCCATGTACACTGCACGATGCGAGACTCACGATTGACCTGCGATTGAGCAAGAAATCGGCCCGACTCTCAAAAAGTTGTGCGAGTGCCAAATCGGGGCAAAAGTCGCACAGTGTATGCCCGGCTTAAGTCCACAAGAACTCCAAACTACATCGTAGGCTACAACAAGTTCAAAAATGACATTATGCAGTCCCTCCAGGATTTTGCACTGGGATTTTGTGATTTTTGCGGTCAAAATGTCTGATTTTGTGGCGGCATTTTCTCATTTTTTGCAAAGATTTTGCGCCCCTTTCTGGGTTTTTTTTGGTAACTGAAAACCACAATCAGTCTAAGCAGGCTTAAGACAAAAGAGAGAGAGATTCAGAAACACACTTCCTTTTAATTTTCTGTAGAAATCTCAACACAAATTACATTAACAAAAGTTACATTTGGCCATGGGGGTAATTTGTGCTCGGCTCGCAGGTGTTTCTGGCCCTGCAGATGATACTGCACCGTAGACTTTCTCCGATCAGGGGTGCCTGCAGACTTGACCAGTATGGTACGCACCAATCGCCAAAAAAAAAAAAAAACACCGGAGAGATGACAGCGGACCATGACACCGGAGGAAAAACTACATGATTGAGAGTGTAGTCAATATGTATGGGGATGTTTTTTTTATGGTAACTTGTTGACGTTGACAAGTCTGTAGAGCTACTGTTTTGAAAACCGAATTGTTTCACTTCTCGAGGTGCAGTCCATGCACGCACATACTAGCCTAATAATTATTTTAAAAAGAAACTGTTACATTTAACTGCGATGACTTCCCCGACTGAACTTGTGTTCTCTCTCGTGCACAGGAATGAAACAGGTAGGCTACAGGCAGACGCCACGCCTATCATTTGGATACAACTTTTCAAGCTTTATGCAACTTTTTCACTCGAAAGCTGGCGCGGAGATGTCTGCTGCAGCGCGCATGAAGTTCACATCACAAACGTGACAGAGGGGTCTGCATAAAGTGCCCCGGCTTTTTATGCTTCCAGCTCAAAGAAAAGCAGCCCGACTACATCAGCCTCGAGGACTGTGTTGAGCGCACCGAACGCCAGTCAATAACACGTGTGCAATAAGTCTTGAAATATCCAAACTGCAATGCAACATGCTGAATGCCAGCTGCCTATAAACTCCACAGAATGTTGAAGGGGACAAAGGGGAAAATTTGCGGGAAAAATGCGGCTTTACATGAATTACGTGGCATCGTGAAATTATGCGGAATATCATTGAATTTGCATGAATCCACACGATCGCTGAATCGCGGAAACTGGAGGGACTGATTATGCAACTGCCCTAGTATGTTGAAATAGTGCGTAATGGAAAGGCACTCGGAAAGGCGAGCGTGATGACAAGAATATGACACTTCTTCGCGTTACTAGGTCTTATGTCATAGTATTCATATTCTTCTTTTCATTTCAATTCTACTATTGTAATACAAGTCTGTCACAAGCAGCCGGCCAATAGGCTACTGTTAAAGCAAATGTTGTTTCAGCAGTGAGCACACTCCAAATAGCGCCATGGCCCATGGCGCACGAAGTGCAGTGCAGTCGGGGGATCAGAAAACAACACAGCGCATCGTGTCATTCTTTCTCTATCTGTGTGAATTGGGCCATCGTTTTGTGTTTTTGTAAAATACAGGTGAAAAGCAATTTGACTTGGCCTTAATGTGACTGCGTGCGTGGCTGCGAGGCAAAGGCAGATGCCAGAGCTCCACAAGCGCGCCCAACAGCACGCGTGGATCGGCCACTTTACGCACACACACAGAGGTTGGATAAACAGTTGCGCAGAGGAATAGGCACCTGCGCTTAATGTAGGCCTATCTTACTGAGGGAATCGAAATCTTGTCACACTGAAAATGCCTTCGCGCTTACCATTCACCGCCCATTGCTCTTCATTGATGGTGATGTGTAGACCGACATTTGGTTACTGCATTTAATGGGGTGGATTTTGGGGATATGATTGTGTTAACAGGTCTTTTCCGACGTTGAAGGACTTTGAATGTGCCATGTTTACAGACATTAACGGCCCCTTCCATAGGTCCCTTCCTGCGCGTCTTTATGTACAACGGCAATAATGGCAAGACATTGAACTTTGCAATAACAGTCTTTTTTTTCTCTAGGTGTGTCTCCTGTAAGAAAGCTAAATCTGGATTTTTCTGTTTAAGATAGCACAAAATGTTCCTCCTTTTTAGAGCTTTTAGAGTTCGCACCCTTAACATTCAATGATATTAGTTTAAACAATTCACCCATTAAATATAGCTAGGCATATAATAAGGTAAGTGCTAGCCAAAACTTTTTTAAAAAAAAATGAATAACACTCTGTACTGTTAGTCTACTCCCTTGTGGAAAAAAGAAACATAAACAAAACAAAATACACTTAGGAAAATACCTTGTACACAAATACAAAACTGTCAGGAGGCCACAAAGAACATTAGACTCTCCTGCACTACTAAACATAGGATAGTACATCCGCGTGAAGGTCTCACTCGGCCTGTCCCAGCTCCTCTCAAACCCAACCCACTCCCCATATGTATTTATAACCAATAACAATAACCAAAAATAATAATGTCACTTGAAGTAGCCTGCTTTTTCAAAAAAATCGACCAAACAAAGCAATGAAAATGTTGATGTCCATCATTCTTAATAAATGAGTAAAATAAGTTTAAATGAAAGTAAATAATGAATAAAAAGTAGTCTTGGTTTTTTTGGGGTTTTTTTTTTTTTACGATGTCACCACAGTGCACTCCACTATACAACCAGCTGCCCACGGTCTTTAGTCTTATAAAAGTCACTGGCATGATGGGCTACACTTGTAACATGCACAACTGGCGTATATTTGCAAAACTAAAATAAATGACTGACCCATAAACCTACTTGTCATCCTCTGTGAAGGTAAGGACGGTAGCTACCGCATTCGGTGAAGTGAAGGACTGCCGCTTGTTATTTACAGAGAACTTCAGAGTTGCTGGATACTTCATGAAGTATTGGATCCCTTATCCTTTGAGTTGCTTTTTCACATCGTCAAATTTCCTGCGTTGTTGAAGCACCTCATGTGAAAGATCCTGGAAGAAAGACAACTTCTTGTCATCCCATTTACCTCTTCTTTTCCACGGGTGGCAGCGAGGACTGCCTCTCTCGCGCTGAATCTCAGGAAGCGGATCAGAACATGACGAGTGTGACCCTTCTCAGCCAGCCCGACGCGGTGCACTCGCTCAATTTCAAGTCCAATATCCACATCCAGACCCAACTGTTCAGATAGTAAACCAAGCACGAAGCCCATCAGATCTTCCCCCTCTGCTTTTTCAGGAATGCCCATCACACGCACGTTGTTCCATCTTCTAAATATGTGACTTTATCCTGAAGTGCTTTGAGGCTCGATAAGGCATAGTCCATGCTAGTCCCTCGGCTGTTGTTAGCATCTTCCAGGTCTGAAATTCTGGTTTCAGCGTCCGTCATCCTTGAGCCCAGCGACTGAACTGTACTTTGCAGCTTTTCCATACCTGTTTTCAAACTATTGACATCTGCCGCTATGCCTTTCAGAAGATTTTTGATGCTTTCGAACTATAGTCCTGACCAGCCTTGTAGACCCGTTCGCAATTTTGAGTTGGGGGCGTTTCTCACTGGAATTGACTTAGTGGGTTCCTAGACATTAACATTTCCACATAGCCAGAGGACAGCACATCACATGCACAGCAACAGTCAACACATCAAGTAGAAGAGGAGAGGTGGGTCAGAGATCACAAGAGTACATAACTTAATTTCATATTTTTTCACATTCAGATTTTTTGGCTTAAATTAAGCTCAAATCACAATGAATTAACCAAGGTGGAACATTACACATAATACACACAGTATTTTCTGTTTTTTCACTGAATTTGTGTATGCATGCAATTTAGTGGGATGTGGTTTTATAATGACAATTATCATTTTTTAATCAAAATCATTTTTCCATGGCAAAATATAGTCACACCGTCCTGTACATTTACATAATTGAAGCACACCATATCATAACGGCTTCAGGCATTTTAATGGAAGGAGTATGCCAGGTGTGTGCTCCTGCCACCCACGTTGCTTAGGCTCATGCCTTGTTTTTGGGGTACTTGGTTCTCGCAAGTAAGTTGCAGACTCTATGAACTAGAAATGCCTCTCTCTGAATGTGCCCTCTTATAGCACTACTGATGGGAGGAAATGCATTGATTCCAGCACCACTGCTGTACATTTCTACTCTGTGATCATCAAATGTTACAGCTGTTGTGGTTGACCTGGCCCCAGCCCAGACACACACCAAGCCAATGTTGCATCTCGCTCAGTCAATATTTCGGCCTCTCCAAAGTTAACCAAGTATTGGACTTGGTCAGAAACCATGGCTGCATCTTTAGTCCCAACCTCATGCAAACCCCCTACTCATGCAATCGTCTCTTGACAGGATATGTTCTTTGATCACAGTTTTCGTCAGTGACGCTTCAAGATGAGAGACTAATTGATGGAGGGGAAGCATTCTCCGCATCTCATCTGTGCCATACTGCAAGCAAATCTCCTTCATACCGAGTTCTTGGAAATATGGGCTGTAGTTAAGAATCAATGCAAATGTGTCTGAATCATTTGAAACTATATCATCTTTTCTTCACTGCTTCACACTAACAGCCCACTCAACATGCACCAACAACCTGGCATCAGGCTCCTCAATGCAGTTCAAGAGCTCTCTTCACCATCAACTGACTTTGCTGGTAGCACTTCATCACCACCAAAAACAGGGCTGACAATGCTAGTAGTATTGCCTGATATCCTGCCTAGTATTGCCTGATATATATTTGATAACAAATCATGTCTAGAACTAACAACTGGAGATTTCGCTTGTTCTCCACAGAGGCCCAGAACTTATCAAGTTGGTGAGGAATGGGTGTTTGTCCGTTCATGCCAATGATGTCAATGGCTGTTGTTGAGTTGGTATGCTGCATGCATCCGCCTTCCTTCAATGACATCTCAATGAGTCACAAGAAAGATGAGCTCTGGATGTCGGCAGAAGGATGCTGCAGAGTTGATGATGGTATTGATGACAGCGCCTAAATTAGGAAATTCTGCCAGAGGAATGTGATGGATTTTTGATATGAAGTCTACCAGAACATGAGTGCAATAAGTAGATTCAGAGCTCCATTGGGTGAGATCAAGGTGAGGCTCAATTTCACTGACAAGCTTTGACGTGTTAACAACCAATGGAAGGTAACCATCAAACAGGGGTGATGCTGAAAGGACATCATGAGAAAGTATCTGCTGAATACTCATGCCCCGTTCCTTAGCAATGTCCATGCTCCTATGTGCCTCAGCTATGTCTTTGGATGAGACAAACCTCTGCTCCTTTATGATGATTGCGGGTGTCTCCTTTGGTTGATCTTTTAACTGTGGAAGATTCCTTTCTGAACCAGTTCCACTAATGTTTTGTTCTTGTTAACTAACCTATCCTGCCTGAATGAGCTGTAGACAAGCTTGCCATTTTGGAGACAGTTGCGTAGGCGACGTGCGACACTCCTGTTAACAACTTAGTTGCTGAGCAGATTATTCTGTCCGCTTCAAAGTGGTGTTGTTGGTGAGAAAGTTGAGGACATCAGTGATCATAGAAAGAGCTCAAAACTCTGCTACAACATTAACCCTTGTGTTGTGTTCATAAGCTGCATACACCTGTGGTGTTCGGGTCATTTTTGACCCGTGATAACAAAACTCAGCCATAAAATACCTAAAAACACTAGTTCTCACCAAATATTGTTTTTCATCTCATAGCTAACTAGTTATGTATTCATATCCATGGAAATACTACTTTATTTATTGATCTTTTTGACTTTACAGGTCTTTTATCTTAGATTATGCAAATCGTTTTTGATGACCAAAACTATCAAAACCTGCATAAATTCACTATTAATACGTCCTAAAGTGATACAATTATTGATTATGTTGTCCATATATTACAGCTGAAATGAGACTACAACAACCCCCAAATTTCTTTTATTAGTTTTTCTCTAATATTAGGAAATAACATCAATAGTGACATTTGTGGTGTTCGGGTCCAAACCAACCCAAAGAAATGTATAGCAGGATAAAGACCAAATGCCAACTAAATTAGTTTTTCAGTTCATAAAATCAATGTTTAAATATGTTGACTTGGTGTTTTTCAATATTTATATGATTTTAGTGTGGTAAATATACAAAATTACAATTCTGTCAGTCACAGATATTTAACCAATCTAATGCAAAGATATAGGAAATGAACACCTCAATGAACATGAAAAAGTCACACTATTCATCTGAATCCACTGTGCTATGAACATGGACCATTATCTCATTGCCACATCAACTTTATGGAAAGTATAAGACCAGTTCTACATGTTTGGGTGCCATTATGAATTTTTGATACGTTTTTTGGACAAAATAATGTGCAAAACATTATTTTGCAAACAAATGTGCAAAAAATCTCATTATATAATGCAGAAATGGATTCCCTGACCATGAAAACATATGAGTAGACACCAGAAATACATCTGTACTCCTTTCACAACAGGAGATATGACGTATTGTACTGTATGGGACTGTCCGGCGACCATATTGGATTTGTAATATGAAAAAGCTGGCAATTTTTTTTCAGGCAAGAAATATATTTGCCTCACCATGAATCACGAAACTGAAGAAAAAGGTTAACCAACAGCTTTTCAGAAATGCATACAACAACCAAAAAGCTATGCCCGGGTCAGTTTTGACCCGAACACCACAGATGTAACTCTTTTTTTTTTTTTGGAACTTCAAAATTTACTAAAATGATGAAACATATTTTTTGTGTTGAAATGATTGTGACTGAGGATTAGATGAACCCTCATTCCAAGAAAATAAACGGGTCAAAAATGACCTGAACACAACAGAAGGGTTAACATTGTGTGTGGCTCCTAATGCACAGTGTCCTCCAGGATCCTTGCATACTCTCTGAATGGTCTGCTCAACCTTTATGTCACCTCCCACAGCACAGAACCAGTCTTGGCGATCCTGCACAACCCACTGACCTACAGAAAAGTAACGGTACAGCTCAAATTGTGTAAACACTAGAACCTTGATTTCTTCAATATACCATGATCCATAGCTTAATGCAGTCATATTCTGCGAAGACTGGCATGGAATCGTCTATGGTAGCAACATATAGTTTTCTTTTCCTTCTCTTTCAGAGACAACAGCATTATTAATGATGGCCACCAAATCCAGCCAAACTCCAAAGAATTGGCAGAGCTCTGACTTCGCTTCACATTCTTTCACAAAATCCAGAAAGTCTTGATTCAGGCTCTCCACTTGCTCAATCAAGGCCTCCGACTCTTTTGGGCACGTTAATTTGAAGCCAGTGAAGTGTGCAATGCCTGTACCTGTGCAAGCACTGGATAGTCTGCCTTGTCCTTGTGAGTCCAGAATACCTCCCAAAGGAGAGTCCTGATCACATCCTCCACAATCAGCATACCAGTGAGAGCTCAGACATAATGACTGCCATTTAACAACAACTCTAACATGGCAGGTTCAAAGACTTCACACTCCATCAATGCATCATCCAGGCCACAACCTCAAAGCAATTTCCCCTGATAAATGAGGATAACAGGGGTCCAATGGAAAGGGCCAATACAGTGGAAGAGATCCTTGAAGTGCTCGGTCTCATACAGGTTTCGTCGCACCAAATTGCCATTGATGTATGGTTCATCTGTCTGCAAACACTGGATGTTGGATAGGCAGTGTCTGACAGTGACACACTCAGCAATGGGTTTTGGTCAGTGGTGGACAAATTATATGTAAAAGTAAAAAAAAAGAAACACAGTTTCTTCCCAACACAGGTAACTTATCTGAGTGAAAAGTAGACCAATGTACTTGTCTTACGATAAGCTGATTCTGCACAGGTTGGGTTGAGTTTGTGGTGGGTCCTTGTTAGGTTTTTATTGTTTTTCAGTAATAACAAAGTCTATCTCAATAGGTAGGTAAAATGGAGTAAACAGTGTAACAGCTATGTAATATCATGTGATACTGTTGTAATTACACCACAAAAGTACTTTTCCTTTTACATTGTCCACCACTGGTCTTGGTATTATAGGAAGGAAGCCAACACATGTCATTGGCACCACAGCAGATGAGACAAGTGTGTGTACAGCAGCCCGTATCAAAGGGTCTCCTCCTGTCACACCACAGCGAATGAGGCTGATCAAGAATTCACGCTTTCCTGATAAACCTTTTGCAGTTGCAACATGCAGTAATGTTCCTTGCTTGTTTTCAGGATGCAGCAGCATGTCTGGTGGTAGGACAGGTTGAACCACTGGCTTTGCATGATCAGGTACCTCTTGGCATGGCAACTTCTTCTGCAGTATATCATCAGCCTGGCTCAATTCTGTGTCCGACACCGGAGACTTTTGAAGGTGTCTGTTCACTGAGGCATCTTGAAACAGTAATAAGGCTGCATAGTGTGAACCCTTGGTATCAGAAAGTGATGATTTGTCAGCATAATCAGAGTTGTCCATACCCATTGTATAATTTTCCCTTGTAAAAGTGCTAGGTATGGGTTTCTGGCATTCCACGGCATAGCTAGCAGGTAGACTATGGTCAGATCTGATTGTCTGGTAGGTTGAACATGAACCGATCCTATGGAAAGTTGTGAGATAGTAGGGTTGGAAAGGGGGGTCCACGCGCACCCCCGGCTTTTTTTACGCCACCTGATTTTTTTGTATCTTTAGAGTGTCTACTTCCAGAATCTGCCAGGTGCCAAGCTGAAATAATGTCCCATGGCCTTCATTTTTAACAATTTAATGCACCTGACAGGAACCCAACAGATTGAAGCAATGACAGAGAATAGGTCATAACTTTTGAAGTAAACTACATACAGAGACAAATTAACACATTGACCCTCACAATATTGACCTGAGGAATTAATTTAAGTTGTTGTTTTTGACTTTTGATAACATTTAAACAGCATATTCAGGGATTAAAGTTTTCCGTCGCTACGACGGAATTCCGTCAACTGGATTTTCGTTTGGACGGATTTCCGTCCGTATAATTTATGTCAATTAATTTACAATTTTTACTTTCCAACTGAACTCAAATCGAGAGCACTCCTGGTCATGAGAAGGGGACGAGAGGTGTGTTTGGTGTAGGCCTACGGATGTAGTTAGGCTATACACTCCACCATTGGCGGTGTGATACAACATTCACTCATCAGTAGCCTAGTTTTGGGTCAGGGTTAGGGTTGTTCTTCCGTGTTTCAAAAAAAAGTAGGCTACACGAGCGGTGAACAATTCTGTGGCAGCGCAACGCGACAGATTAAAAAAATAAATAGTCAAAATTGTTCCTGATGGCAGAAAAGAAAATAATTGTAATACAAAGTGCAGTGACGTTTCCATATCATTGCACCTGCCGTGGCAGATATTTAGGGAAAAAAAATGAATAGTTTACTTCGACTGCGTATGATGTCCTTCTCATGAAGGGTTTGCCTTTTAAGCATTGTGACTCTTACTAGCATTATTCATAGCCCCAATGGGACGACTATGGCAGCTAACTAGGATAGCCTACCATGCGTTTCATCCTCAAAGTTTAGCGCGTTTGACTGGCTGCGTGTAGAGCTAGTTGTCTTTTGACAACGGATAATTCACAGTCTCATCTGTACTCATAGCAGATTAACTTTGTTGTTGCCGATATATATATTCAAGAAATAAGTTAAAAATGGGTTGCATTTGGGTCACGGATAGGCTATCCCTGGCAGAGCCAATTTATGCGTCTTGTTCTGGGAAGCAGTGTTCTGATGGGTGGACTCATGGTCGATAAATGCCGTTTCGACGTTTGTTTCACTTTCAAGGCTGGTTACTGTGTGACGCTATTTCTGCTAACTGGAATAGTGTGCAGCAGCAACAGTTGTGTGTGCGCTTGTTTTTGAGTGGCTCAACGTCTGTGCCCATCTTCTTGGACTATGCGTTTCGTTTGAGTTCAGTTAGCCTATTTGCGCACTGCGCACTCAGGACTGATGGGTGGGTGATTTCCCTTGATTCGAGTGGAAAGCTGCGCGACAAGCTTGGGAAAGTGTGTTACTTTTGTAAACGATAGACGTATGTCTGTGACTGTCGTGTCTGCTGCGTCCTGTCAGCTTGTAGAACACGTGCGCATAGGAGGAATCGAGGACGTTTTTTAAATCAATGGTAAGCGTGTGCTTGGCACCGCACATCGAGAAGCAAAAAAGTAGCCAGTAGTTTTCAAAACGGTAGAACACAGAGGTAGACATACCGCACCCTGTTTGTAAACGTCAACAAGTTATTTGTAACAGGATGAATACTGAAAAAGGCCGAAGGGTGAAAAACATACAAATAATTAAAGCTAGTTTTCTCCCTCTGATTGCTATGATCAGGGCTTTTTAAATGTCAGAAATACAACTGCAAGCAATGCGCACCAGTGCTTTCACCAGAACAGTGTTTGCCCATTCTAATGTGAAAGACAAAATATAGCCTACTACTACAACAAAAAATCCATAATGGGATCACTCACTGTATCAACACATTGCAATTCCAAGTCAATAATTCTGTGAGCTACCATTTTGAAGCAGCATTTATTGTGAATCCATTCTGCATGATGTTGGGAACAATTCATAAACAATGGGTAGAAATAAGAGGAAATAACCAAAACATGCCCCAAATTTCAGTTCAATCTTTGCAGTCTGATATAGTATCCATTATCCCTCCATTCTCGGCCAGTTCTAGTCAATCTGGTGAGCGGCCTAGGCCTGCCCGCCCTCTTTCCTTTTTTGTATTTAGAAATTGGCATCTGTAAAAACATAGCATTGTAGGCCTACATCTGATTGAGCACATCTGATCTAGTACCTGGTACACTCATACTGAGTCTATATAGGTCTACTGAGTGTATAATGAATATTCATTGTTCATGTGAAGTGTAAAGATTTATGTTGGTTGAAGTTCTGATTTTGTGGCACTTTTTGGTATTACTGGCGCCCTCAAGACATAGGCCTATTCTGCTCTAGGCGACTGCCCCGTCTGCCTATGCCGCTGGCTCTGGCACCATTCCTTGCATGTATGTTTGTATGTTTCGTCATGAGGGCAGAGCCTGGCTACATTGGTTTTCGTAGGGTTACTGAGCGGTACTCGATCGGGTGCCTAACCGGTAAAAAAGTTCAGTCAGATTACTTTTTTTTGCTTTAATCCCTGCATATTTGCTCAGAAACAGCAATAAAATGACCCAAAATATGTAGACACTCAACTATCTTTTCATTCTTTTGAGATTTGTTGTCTCTTTTTCATAACCTGCTCTTCCTTTATCATTTGCAGTGTAAATGTGAGTATTATATCGCATATTAAGATGAAATTATGACCCCCAGTCTCCATTTTTGACCCTTTAATGTGCCTGACTGAAACCCGACAGACTGTAACAATGATACAAAATGGGTCATAACTTTTGAAGTAAACTACATACAGAGACAAGTTAACACATTTTCCCATATAATATTGACCTGAGGAATGCTATTAAGTAGTTGTCTTTGACATTTCAGAACATTTAAACAGCGTTTTTGGTCATAATCAGCAATAAAATGGCCTAAAATATGTAGACACTCAAGTACAGTATCTTTTCATTCTTTCGAATTGTATTGTCTTTTGTCCACCACCGGCTCCTCCTTTATCATTTGCAGTGTACATGTGACTATTATATTGGGTTTAGGCTGAAATAAGGACCCACAGTCTCCATTTTAAACCCTTTAATGCGCCTGACTGGAACAGATTGAAACAATGATACAGAATGGGTCATAACTTTTGAATTAAACTATATACAGAGAAAAATTAACACATTTTGATATACAATACTAAGCTGAAGAATGAATTTAAGTTGTTGATTTGACATTTGACAACATTTAAACTTATAATACTTTATAAAAAGACGTAGTGTGGGTTTACTTTTGAAGTAAGCCACAAAGAGAAGAAAAGCTAACCCATTTTCCATACAATACCTACTGAACCAAGAAATGCAATGAAGCACTTGTGAAGGACTGTCATCAACGTTTAAACCGTGTTCCTGGACAAAAATAGCATTAAAATACCCAAAATGTGTAGAAAATAATCAGTCTTTTTTCATTCTTTCAAGTTTTATTGGGTGCTTCTCATTGCTCATTTAAAGTACACATTTGATCATGTTATTGAGTTTCAGATTGAAACAGTATCTCTTGTCTTCCACCAACTAGCACCATCATCATTCAGAGGTTCAAGAAACAAGGGAGGCTTCTTTAAGACTTATTAGCAAAACCTTCCAAAAATGTGAGGTAAAGGCACATCCCAAAAAGCAATTGCCGTGGGTGCAGGACATAAAAGAACACACAAGAAAAAAGGAAAGACTATCTGCACACCACAGAAGCTCCCTTGTCTTGATTTAACATGTGAAAAGCTGACACGTCTCGACCTGTAAGGTCTTCGTCAGGTGTCTCACGACAAGGGAGCATCTGTGGTGTGCGTATATTCTTTCCTTTTTCTTATTGCAAAACCTCCACATGTAATTTGTAACATGAAGATGTGTCTTTCACCTTTTTCTGCAGACATAGACTGTTTGGCTTGTTATGCCAAATGTACAGGACAGAGAAACATGCCAGTGTAAAACACACTCATGGCTGACAAACTTTACAAATCTGGTCACTTGGATCAAGATAGTGCATTATTCAGGTAGTCATGCACTGTTGAATTTCAGCCATTTTGTTCCAAACGTTGTAAACCCATGTCCAAATCATTTTCCAAACTTAATATGTGTTGGCTACAATCCAGCGTGTTCCTTTTAAAGAGTCAGAGAGCATGGTGTCCAATTCTTGATTTTAGCGAGTTTATTTATCCAAAGCATCTGACATGAAGTTACAAATAATTAAAGCATTTTTTAATTCTGTTCTTCTGTGACCTCACCCTAATGTAACAGTACCGAGAGGTAGATACTACTTTAAGCACCAATTTGTGCAACTCAATGTTACCTTAAACACACAGGTTTGTGGGTATAGAGACAGAGACGTGGGTTACAAACAATTACAAATCTTTATTTTTCTTTAGTCATTTAACATGTAATAATCTTTTAAAATATGGGTTTGACAAACACACACACACACACACACACACGCACTTCACAATGACTTGGGCTACAGGTAGTGTTCCACCCTAGTGGAGGTATTCACAAATACCAGTGATGCAGAGACAAAACAAAATTAGTAACAAACACTGCAAATGAAACAAAATGAATGAAAAAGCCAGGGATTAAAGTTCTCCGGCACCGTGCCGGATTTCCGGCTTGCAGCGATTGACCGTGGGTTAAAAAAATAATTAAAAAAATACTCGAAAATAAATTGACGGTAAATAAATAAATAAAAAAGACAACCGAAATCCATCCTGCGTTTGTCAGCCAATGGTAGCAAAGGAGCGCACTAAAACTAACATTGTTAACCAATCAGAAGAAGAAGGGGGCAGGTCTTAGGAAAGCGTGCTACTTCAGTATCTTGCTCGAGTCGGACCACCAGCCAGCCGGTCTACTCGCAGTCGCCGACTCGCCGCTCTCGTGCCGCGGTCACAGAGCAGTGTCAACAACTCGCTCTACATGGCAAGGCACCTTGCACCGTTTTAGTACTCTATGAGCAGAAATATGTGTAAAGATAACTAAACTGCATGCTATGGATTGGTGATGCCGTTGTCGTCAAAAACATAAATGAAACTGGACATTGTGTTTGGACATACAGAATGTCGAAGCACTAATGCCTACAGTGTTGATGGAGCTTCTCTGCTCAGTGCTAATAATTAGCTGTCAACAACACACAAGGTTCTGTTTTTTTCCACAGACGTTCGATCCCTCTGTGTCTTTTCATAATTTCTGAACTCAATTAAAACTTAACCCAGAGCGGTCACAGCATCTCCCGGAGTGTGGAGCGGGCGAGCGGAACGTTTATCTGTGTCTCATCTCCCAATGTCAACCACTTGCCTGTGCATTATGCTACCGGTACTTCCATTCATAATAATGGCTGGATACCGTGATTCCTGAATCACCAGATTACTTTCTGGGGTTGTAGGAAGATGTGCTTCAATCTACAACTACGTGTGAGAACGCCAACAGTAAGAGAATAATTTGTTATTAGTTAGAATTTAACAAAAAAGCTTAGTTTCACTTCAGCATGTTGCAGATGCAACACTCATGCTGAGTTTTGTTAGCGCGCTAACTACCGAACTTTTATGCTAATGTTTTAGCTAGGAGGACTCGGGTTACTTATAAACACCACCTACATATTAACTGATATTATCTCTGATGGAAAAACAATGCAAAAGTATTGACATCGGCGCTGTGTTCAACTTAAAGTGACTCAAATAGCACCTAGCAAGATGGCATGCATGCAGAGAGACAGCAGCAAGTTTCATCCCACTAGCTCCATAGGCCTACAGGTTTGGTTGTTGGGTGTATAATTTCTGTCATTGGCATGTTTTTAGTCTACATTCACATCTCAAGGTGCCGTTTTCATGATGATTGTGAGATCGTTAAATAATATGTCACATAATGGCTTGTTGATGGCTTTTAACAATCTGTTAATGGGCTTTAGTTTTCAGTGGAATTCTAGTCATTGATTGAAGGCTAACACTGCTCTCTGGTGATGGGATGGACAGAACAACTTGAGCTTGATGATGAAGCAAGGCAGTCTTTTTTCTGAGAATAGTCCAACAGGAGAGTAGCCCAAATATTTACAGGGCAGGCACCACACATTCTGACCTAGAGCTAGCTCTATCCATGGCTCTATTCAGACTGACTGTACAGCTGAGAAACCTAGAACCCATCTATTTACAGACACAGACAACATAGTGCGTAGCAGCCACCAAAATGACATAAATGAATGAAGTTGATTTGCATGTGCAATTCGTTAAAACTGAAAGTATTTTGCATTATTATTCAGCCATGTCCAGGCATTTGCATTTTCTTTTCTTTTAAGGCAGGATTAAACACTTAGGCCTAAGTAAACAAAGATTATGCTTTTACCTCTGTTATGTATCTAACATGTCATGGTATTTCAGTTTCATATTGCTCATATTCTGCTACACATACTTTTCTAATGCTTTTGTGATGAAATAGCCTATGTAACTACAATATTATGCATAATAAGTATGTAATTATGCAATAAGGATTAGTGCTATTGACACGTTGTGGTCTCCTTGGTAGGCCCTATTCAAGTTGCACAAGTCATTCAAGTCATTCATCATTTTGACCCTGAGATGGCACCCACATAAGAATAAGATAAATAAGATAAACATAACTGTAAATACTAAGCTTAAAAAGAAATGAAAAATGAAATTCTCTTTTCACCGTGTATTGTATAGGGTCGCGTGGATGCACCAAAAAGTTCAGGCTCAGGATTTTTTTTTACTTTAATCCCTGAAAAGCACTGCAAAACAAAATAAACAAAACCATAAACAAACCACAGCAAACAGAAAAAGCACACCATGCGGATTAGTCAGCACATCAGATTTGGCACAGGAACTCTCTTAAGGGCTACTGCACCATCACCATAAGCAGCACAAGCGAAGCACAAATATGGACGAGGACCAATGTGGACAGCAGGAACAAACAATTAACACACAGTACAATTCACGGGACAAGTGACACAGCGCAACAGGCAAGCGTAGCTTCATGCACCCCGCAACCCAACATCAAGCAGCCAAGCAAGCAGCAGAATTACTAGGCAGCAGTTTGCGGGAGCAGCAGTCACCGTGAGCAGCAGGAGGAACAAGAAGCAGGGGAGGACAAAACGGCAACTCTGACCGTAATTGGTTGGAAGCCCCACGGGCCCTAATAGAGGACACAAAAATATATGCATTTGGGTCAAAGACGTGACGCTTGCGTTTTTTGTCCGACTGAACTTTTTACCTATTAATAACCACTAAAATGAATAAAATTCTAACATGTATGTCTAACACCTCCCTTACACACATGCCCACTCTTATTTTTTAGAACATGTTTGCTATTGGCCATTTTCTGCCATCTGAAGTGTGAAAACATCATGTGGGGCGACCGTCCGGCCTTGACTTCTGTATGGATAACTGGTTTTAAATCAAATTAAAATAATCTAAATATAATCCTTACCCTATTTGGCATAATTTTAAACTTGTGTTTCATTTATAGACAAAGTTATGAAACATTTGCACACACATTTCAATTTTAATAAACAAACTAATCTTGTCCGAATATGTTCATTGTCTGAAATATCATCTGGGGCGACCATCAAGAAAATGCAATTAAGGCGCTTTAATTTTCACACTCATATTAAAGAGGATGTTGTATCAACCAGCCTCATGGTGAGGGTCCTACTGAGACAGCTAACAGGTGAGTAGTCACTCTCATCTTTACAAATAAATCCACTTTAAAACTGCTGCAGTGTATACGTCACGTTTTGGTGTCATGTGGGGCGACCAACCTAAAACTGTATAAAATGAGTTTTATGCTCAAATCTTTATTTTTAATGTAAAATTGTCAGTGATATGTGCTGAAAAGTAGCTAGCTTGGGTTCTATAGCTAAGCATTGGCCCGTTATATTTGATTAAACTTGAAAACATCATCTGGGGCGACCGAGCATCATGTGGGGCGACCGCCACTAATTGCTCAAATAATAGAAAATACATAGCCTTTATTTGTATTTTCTGTCTGCAAATGTTTTAATTAATAATAGGCATTTACTTATTTAAATTACTTTCTATATTTCAGCATGTATTTTTTCAA
Source organism: Engraulis encrasicolus (assembly GCF_034702125.1). Taxonomy (NCBI): domain Eukaryota; kingdom Metazoa; phylum Chordata; class Actinopteri; order Clupeiformes; family Engraulidae; genus Engraulis; species Engraulis encrasicolus. The sequence goes on along the minus strand of NW_026946192.1, from coordinate 126,691 downwards.
AATTTCAACAATTTCCATCCTACTTCAGAGATGACTGTGGGGTGACCAACCTAAAACTGTAAATAATGAGTTTTGTGCTCAAATCTTAATTTTAAATGTAAATTTGTCAGTGATATGAGATGAGAAGTAGCTTGCTTGGGTTCTATAGCTAAGCATTGGCCCGTTATATTTGATTATACTTGAAAACATCATCTGGGGCGACCGAGCATCATGTGGGGCGACCGCCACTAATTGCTTAAATAATAGAAAACGCATATCCTGTATTTGCAGTTTCTGTATTCAAATGTTTTCATGTATTATATGCATTTAGTTGTTTTAAATAGCTTTCTATAGTTCAATATATATGTTTTCTAAATTTCAATAATTTCTATCCTACTTCAGAGATGACCAGGATTAGGCCAACTTCTTTTTGATTATTGTGTTTTTATCAGATAAATGTGTGAATATTAAGCATTCATTCTACTTTTTCAATTCATTTTCTAAGTTTGTGTATGTTTAACTATATAACTTTCTTCTAGATGGCCCCAATAACAAGCAAAGAAAAGACTGATCGCTACAGGCCGCGGATCAACTGTTCAGTGAAATAGTAATGAAAGGACAAACATTGTATGTTTCAGTGATTAATGAAATGAAAAAGGAAAATGCTTTTCAATGTTATACCCAAGTGTTAAATGCTTTAGTATTGAAAATATTAATATGATATCCATGTCTCGCTCCGTGTAATGCTTTGCAGTATATTGTTCCGCTTGCCCCACCTTCTGACTCAAAATGGAGTTGTCAGTAATAGTAAGGAAACTGTTAATGTTTGTATGTGAAATGAAATTGGATAAGTTATGCTGATTCTTTATAAAATGTATTAAATGTGTTTTAACTATCAAAATCATTGAAAAACCTTAATTGCCTGCTGTTTTCATCATGTGGGGCGACCACCTGTCATGTGGGGCGACCGACAATATTCAATTCTGTAGGAAATTCAAAAAATCATGTCTGTCCATTTTGGATGAAATATAATTCATTGGTATAACATGATTAAGTGGATACTATACCTATATATTTTTAATAAGCTTTATGGATTGTATGAGTAAAAAACAATATGTAATTGCTTTATGAGGGGGAGACTGCCCTTATCGATAAAATGTATTTAACATCATTTGCAATAAATGAAAGGACACATGAGTATATCATTCTTAAACAGTTCAATTAATTACTGATACTTATTAAAATATAAGTTATGTTAAGGAAATCTATTAATTTTGGGATAAATCACGGTCGCCCCAAATGACTTTTTTAAGGTCGTTGCCCTATTCATTTGAGTGTAAAAGCACTAAAATATCATTATTTGAAGTTTTCACACACATGCATGTGTAGACTACATTCCAAATGTTTAGAAAATTGGCAAATATATTATTATTTGAAGTATTTTAAAAATGGACCTCTCAAAGGCCTTATACGTCTTTGACCCATTTACTTAAATGAAGTGCCTAGCTAGCACCATTAGAAGGGGATGAGAAGAAGGAGTGGAGAACCTACCGATGTAGCCGGCACACGCCGTCTAGAGAGGCACACACTGCCACCAACAGAGATGCTTCACTTGCCCAACCATCTCATCACGCATGCTGCAAGTCAATAATAATGTCAACACGTTGCCCAACTACAACATTTAGCGCACAGCGCGAGTAAGTTTTATACAAACTCACCTAGGACAGCGAGTAGCGAGGGCCTCAGAGGAAGACAATGAAGTAGTGATGGGAAATTTGAAGCGAGGCTTCGAAGCGTGCTTCGAGCAAAAGTGGGCGCAAAATCTGAAGCCTCGCTTCGAGGCGTTTGACGTCAAGAAATACCACGTGACAATGCCAGATGAGGCTTCACATTTTGCGAAGCGCGTGGACGTGTCATTGCGCGCCGCTACCCAAACAAGCTTTCTGCGCCTCGGAGCACTTGTCAAGTTTTCAGATTGCGTTTGTTGTGTGAATGTTGAGACTGGATATGTCGTGACTTTGATTTGGTTCCACTATGCAATAAATTCAGCTCATGCCGTAGATTGACCCAAATGTCCAAATATGATATGCAATTCCCTTTTGATGTAGATTTTCAAAGTGAGACGCTCCCGAAGACGTGGTGGAAAATTGTTTTAGTTCTAGGCCTACCTTGAGCTAAGCTACCATAAACGAGACAGCAGTTCTGTCAGCAATTATTAGTAGTCCTACTCAACTTTATAGCTAAATAAGAGTGCAGACATATTTTATTTAGCTTATTTTAATGGTTTTTGTGCGGGTTTTAATGGGCTTTACAAGTTGTGTCATCTAGACGACAAGCACGAAACTCAGGTCTGCCGTGGAAGAAGTCACATGGCTAGCGCAGTGGTTAAACTGTCCGACCTGGACTCTCATGATCATTGGTTCAAATCCTCGTGGTTGCAGTGTGATGAACAATTAAAAATTTTAATTTCGCAGGATAGCCTTCTGTCAAAGCTGACTAAATAAACAATGAAATGATCTGTGAGCCTGGTCTAGTGGTGAAGGCGGCAGAATGCTACCTTTATCATTGTGAGTTCGAATAGGCCTAGTGGATAACTGATATTTGTTAGAATCTCTTGAATTAGGCCTACATTTCATGCATAGGCCTATAATGTGACTCTATTCATTATATTTCTTTCCGGTTTTATTGGCTGCTGTTGCGTTTATGGCCCACTCCCGGTCGCGCGCCGACCTCCACAAAATGATGCTCTCTCTCACTTCCACGATAACACATGGGTCAGCGTTAAACTTGATTTGAGTGTTCCACAATCACGTGTCATTAATTCCATACACACACCCCATCACATTTATTGAAACGGAACGAATACAAATAAGACACAATATTTTTTTTTAATGAAATCAATGCCTGCCGTGTCATTTCATTGCACACCAGATGGCGCCAGTGAGAAACGAGGCTTCGAAAAATGCTTCGAATGCTTCGAACCTTTTTGCCTGAAAGCCTCATTGGTTCAGGAAGCCTCATTTGCCCATCACTACAATGAAGCTTAACGGCTAAGCAGTTAGCAAACAGAAGCCAGGGCAAGTAACCACTGGATACAGTACCGTCCAAGGCATAGCCAAGGATTTGAAGCAGAGTCGCAGAGGGGTGCCCTCTGGGACACAGCACGAGGATTGGAGCGGCCAAAGCCGCGGCCTTGCGTGTTCCTCTCCACAAAGCAAGGAGCATGTGTACAGCCACCTGGTTTTATACAGGTGTGACTAGCAATCAACCAATTGCCAACCCAGGTGAGGCCGAGCTAAGGGAGCGTCAACAAATTGGCATTTAATTCTCACACACACACAGGAGGTGCAGATGCGGTGACACAGTAGCTGGATTAACAACACTACTGCTGCTACACTAACAGCAACAGCCTAGGAAATTCTGTCTTTCCCTAGTGTATCTGTCTTTTTGTAGTAGAGAGTGACCATCCCCCGTCTGTCTCCAAGCTGTGGGGGCTCCCATTGTGTCCAGGTAGACCTAGCCCCCTTGGCCAGACCTCCTGAGGTGTATCTTGATCACACAGAGAAAGTGGGTTGGGTGTGGCTGATAAAACCTCCGCAAAATATACAGCATATGATCATGACCCCTATTAAACATTCTCAATGTCAATTTACAAAATATATGCCATATATTTTCAATTCCCTCTCTTGATTTGATTTAACATCGAATCACAAAAATATCTTATGGTTATCACTTGCGTTATGGTTGGAGATTCATAGGCCTACCCATAGTAGCCTATAGGTATTGAAATGCAAAAATTCTGTTCAACCCAAAACAACAGTTCAAAAATAAACAACCAAGCCTAAAAGATTAATACAAAACAAGAACTAAAAATGCAGTCAATATATTGTCACCCCTTTTCTCTGGAGTCCCTCTCTTCAACTGAAAAATATTGTGGCAACATCATAAAAATAGAAATGTTCTTTTTGGCCCCCGAGAGTGTCAGCTATGGTGAAGTGCTTCTCAATAGTATGTTAAACTCTTTAATAGGAATGATAAGCCCAAAGAAAGAAAGAAAGAAGAATAAAAGAAAAATTCAAAATTGTTCCAAAATTGCATTTTCATCGCATCACCCAGAGAGCTATAAAGAAAACCCACAACAAAAACCTGGAATAAAAGAAAATGTTTGCGCACCATTTATCATGTCAGACCCTGCCCAACTTTTATGTCACACTTTCCAGGGGTTGAGAAACCATAAAAACGTAAAAACCATAAACCATAAAAAAACATGTGCATTTCTGAAACGACAGCAAAAAATTCAATTTCAGCCCTTTGCCTCTTTACTAATCTAAATTCATAAATCAACTTTCAACTTCCAAAATTATAGTAAGGAAAAAATCTGAATTCTGAGAGGAAGGGGGAAAATTACTTCTCTTTGAAAGAAGAAGGGGGGGAAATTACTTCTCTTTGAAAGCTAAAGATACAGTCAATGACATGTCCCTTATTCATCCACCACTGAAAATTAAAATAAACTCTCCCTCTCTTTAATCTGTATGGCACAGCCACACAGATTAATCTTTAAAATAGTGGAGGTGTGTGCCAAAGTTTATGTAAGTTATCCCTTCAACAAGCAGAGTGCACCCCCTTGTTTCCAACTCTAGGACTTTGTCGTCCCATATCATAGATCGAACCAGCGTAGTTCTTTGTGTCCCGTCATGGACACCATACAGTACTTTGCTCAATGTCCTGGCAGAGAACCACAGTTCTCCCTTCTGACTCCATCTAAATCTCCTTGGATTTCTCAAAGTTTGCAACTGCCAGACAATAGAGAGCTTGTACTTTACTTCATGACACCTGATTTCCTCCAAGTCGACCGCTGATTGATCACATGGTTGCACTCTGTTGAGATTCTGTATCAATTTAAATTATGGCACCTCACCGCCTCTGGGTTTTGAGCCCAAATTTTGGAAATAAAATTAGAACTGGGGGATGAACTTGGAAGACGGCAAAGTCTGTACAATAGCTGTTTAATTAAAGTTTCATGTTAAAATGGCATTGTTTATGACTTATCGCTGAATATTATCAAACTTTTTAGTTTTCTTAAAAACCCATATCAATTACCCATATCATAACATACCTAACCAAAGTGAGTTTTCTTGTTTAATAAAAACAAAATGTATAAAGGGAAAATTGGTGAAGTAAACTAAAGAAATAAAGCACTGCTTAAAGTAACCCAAAACGATGAAAATATAGTCATGGAAACTATAAACTAGAAATCTTATGAAGCTTGTTTTAATATAGTATGTCTAACTCCTGCATTTTGATGGAACATATCAAAATAAAGTCCTCTTTTCCTGAAAGAAGAACACTTTGTAAAAAAGAAAGCCACCTCTCTAAAAAGCTGACAATTATTCATTTGTAACCCAAATAGTAAATAAAATGTTGAAAAATATCCATTTGAAACCCAAATAGTAAATAAAAATGTATTAATTCAAAAACAAACTCTTTGTTAACCAAAAAGAGAGAAAGAAAGACCCATCTGTTTTTTTCTGAAGAAAGGAAAACACCGCTTATTAAAAGAAAAATGCTCACAAAGAGGTTCAAATTGATTCATTTGAAAACCAAATCAAGACGTAAACTGAAAGCATTGTCAAAAACTTGAAGAAACCAAATGAATAAACTCAAATCAATAAATGAAACAACCCAAAAAAAATGTGTAAAATAAATGTCATGACGTCACTGTATGTAAGGCCTCTGTTGCATTGCCATATTAACCATGTTCTTCTCATTTTTGAATTCTACCTTTGCACGTGCACTCTCAACTTTTCACATGAACACACATAACACACAGACAGACATAGGGCCCATTGACATACAATGACAGACACACAAGGAATACATATATGTTAGTCTCCTGTTTTTTTGGGGAAAAAGGGAATGAAACCTGAAGTTAATCAACCATGGTTACTTCTTGATGATATCCTGTTATGACAAACTGGTTCCTTCTTATCGTTAACCTGTAGATCAAATCAAATTCACATATAGCATACAAAACAAGAGATATGTTGACATTCCCCAATGTGTCTCTGTCCCCTGGTTTCACTCCATGGTCATGTTAACACTAGTGTGGATGGGTTGCTTGCTGCTGTGATCCTCCAAAATAGAATGACAGTTTAATTTCTATAGATTTTAGGGCTTTTTAAAAAGGCAGTTTTTGTCCAGAAGCGCATTTAAAAGTTGATAAAATGCCAAAAATTGTTCATTGCATTCCTTGGGTCAGTATTGTATGGGAAAATGGGTTACCTTGTGGTTTACTTCAAAAGTTAACCTCCATTTAAGAAATAAAGTGAAAGCCCACTGGGAAAATCCAACTCCCATTGTCATTGTGACACAGCACTCCACAGCACACAAGTGAACACTGCACACAATGAAATTGCATGTATGCCTCACCTGTGCAAAGGGGCAGCCCTCAGTGAGCAGTGCGGCAGGATGGGTCCATGCTCAGGGTACCTCAGTCATGGAGGAGGATGGGGGAGAGCACTGGTTGATTACCCCCACCAACCTGGCGGGTCGGGAGTCGAACCGGCAACCTTTGGGATACAAGTCTGACACTCTAACTGCTTACCCATGACTGCCCAAATTACCCATGACTGCCCAATGAATCTGTTGGTTTCATTCAGATCCATTGAAGGGTTAATAATGAACCCTGTGGGTCATTATTCCAGCTTAATACTATTAATACACTTTTTAATGTAAATTATGAATGAAACCCAAAAGAATGAAAAGATAGGCCTACTTGAATGGCCATTTCATTGCCAATTATGACCAAAAATGCAGTTCAAATGTTGTCAAATGTCAAAGACAAGAACTTAATATCATTCATTGGGTCAACATTGTATGGGGAAATGTGTTAATCTCTCTGTATGATGTTTGCATCCAAAGTTATGACCCATTCTGTATCATTGTTTCAATCTGCCGGTTTCCAGTCAGGCGCATTAAAAGGTTAAAAATGGAGACTGTGGGTCATTATTTCAGCTTAAACCTCAATATAATAGTCACATTTACACTGCAAATTATTAAGGAATAGCAGGTGGTGGACAAAAAGACAATAAAACTCAAAAGAATGAAAAGATACTTGAGAGTCTACATATTTTAGGCCATTTTATTGCTGATTATGACCAAAAATGCTGTTCAAATGTTGTGAAATGTCAAAGACAACAACTTAATAGCATTCCTCAGGTCAATATTGTATGGGAAAATGTGTTAATTTGTCTCTGTATGTAGTTTACTTCAAAAGTTATGACCCATTTTGTATCATTGTTTCAGTCTGTCGGGTTTCAGTCAGGCGCATTAAAGGGTCAAAAATGGAGACTGGGGGTCATAATTTCAGCTTAATACGCGATATAATACTCACATTTACACTGCAAATGATAAAGGAAGAGCAGGTGGTGAAAAAGAGACAACAAAACTCAAAAGAATGAAAAGATAGTTGAGTGTCTACATATTTTGGGTCATTTTATTGCTGTTTCTGAGCAAATATGCTGTTTAAATGTTGTCAAAAGTCAAAAACAACAACTATTGTATGGGAAAATGTGTTAATTTGTCTCTGTATGTAGTTTACTTCAAAAGTTATGACCTATTCTCTGTCATTGCTTCAATCTGTTGGGTTCCTGTCAGGTGCATTAAATGGTTAAAAATGAAGGCCATGGGACATTATTTCAGCTTGGCACCTGGCAGATTCTGGAAGTAGACACTTTAAAGATACAAAAAAATCAGGTGGCATAAAAAAAATCCGGGGGTGCATGTGAACCCCCGTTTCCAACCCTACTAAGAAGGTTCTTGATGTGAAGGCTCTTGCTGTGGGAAGCATCATATGCATATGCTGTTTGCTTTATTCCACTCTGAATGTTATGCATTTGACAGAGGGAATTAAGTTATGTACTCTTCGGATCTCTGACCCACGTCTCCTCTTCTACTCTATGTGTTGACTGTTGCTGTGCATGTGATGTGCTGTCCTCTGGCTATGTGGAAATGTTAGATTTACATTTATAGTGGCTTTTCCCTATTCTCAATAATGACCTAATGGGTAAGCACATGGCCGAGTTCCTCAGAATAGGAAAAAGACCTTGAACATGACCTTGACCTTGACCTTTTATGGACTATACTGACACAAAATAATCATAGCAATATCAGCAAATAACTCCTCATGCCATAATTGAGAATTTGTTTCTCATTTTTACAATGAAAGTCTATTGACATTCTTCAGAATAGCAAATTTGACCTTGGCAATGACCTTTTAAGGTCACAATCACACATTCTCCTCATATATTTGTCAGAAATGAATTCCTCTCAAAAATGGGTCAGAATTGATGTCTGACGTGTATAAACAGTGTTGGGTAAGTTACTTTTTAAAAGTAGTTAGTTACTTTACTTTAGTTACTGCTTTCAATTGTAATTGAATTACTTTACTTATTACTAATTTTAAAAAGTAACGTGTTACTTATTACTTTACTTTTTCGCGGGAAAAGAGATTTTAACCAGCACACCTCATAATACATCTGCTTCCCAAGGTTGTAGGCCGGCTGTGTAAATGGCCTAATATTTTAATCTGTGCAAACTGTAGGCCTACCTCTATGGAATCCCTCATTCTCACATCTAAAATGCATTTCATGATTGCCCTGTAGGCCTATTTATAACAGTGACAAAACAATTGAATCTAGTCTAACATTACGCCATGGAACAGAATATTGTCTTTTATTGTCATGTCAGCATTAAAATTACTTTTGGTCTCAAAGAATACAAACAGAATGAGTAAGGTGAGGTGGCCATACCATACCATACCAAACAGAAATGTTGTAGGACACTCTGCTTACCTCTCCTAGATGTTGCAGCTTAGGCTACTCCAAAGCCTTTCAGTTTCCTGCACATTGCATTACATATGCATCAACATTATTATTAAAGATTCTGATCTTCTATTAAAGATCCTCAACGCCATGGTGTTGCTTGCGCTGTTGTTCTCACGTTATTATTCCCAATTACTTGACTCGCGCTGGCAGCTGCTGCTGAAGGAGCTACCCAAATTGTTTTTTGGGTTTTTTTTGGCGTGTAGCCTATTTAACTGTCATCAGTGATCACAAAAGAGGCTATGGCATTTGCGATATCGGGTACAGCTGTTTTAGAATGCATTTGCGTAACGATGAACTCGGAATGACTATAGATTTAACTGCGCAGCGAATCACTTTCACTTCCCCTCTATGGCGTAAATTAAAAGGTTAGAAAAAAATGATGGTGGAACTCCAAGTATTGTAGTAGGCCTATAGGTTAACCACATCACAGCGCAATGGGCTCATCGGAGTCCCAGTGAGAGACCTTGCATGCACGAGGAAGGAACAGCAGTCTGCGCGCGCGCGCTCTCACACACCCGCTTCCGAGAGCTCGAGAAGGGCTGGGGAAAACAGCCCAGACAGAGCTCTTCGCGCATCTAGAACTACTAATAACAGCAGACCTTAAGATGATTTCAAGGCTGAAATTTATAACGAGTAACGACCGTTACGACAGCGCAGTAACTGTAATTAAATTACTGAAATTTGAAGAGTAATGCGTTACGTTCCTACGTTAGTGCCAAAAGTAATTAAATTACGTAACGACGTTACTTAGTAATGTGTTACCTCCAACACTGTGTATAAACAGTTTAAAAGTAAAAAAAACACATAGGCAATGGCGGCCATATTTGGCGGCCATATTGTGAAAAATCTGGCACTATGGTGGACGAGCACCTCCGTGATTTTTAATGTCTAGGAACCCACTAACTCAATTCCAGTGAGAAACGCCCCCAACTCCAAATTGCGAACGGGTCTACAGGGCTGGTCCTGGACTACTGCCTTAGTATTGTCAGCTGTTGCAGCGTCTTCCTCCATCTTACTTTCAGGCGACCCTTACTTTTCGTCTTTTAGGCGAGTAAATTTAGGGTTTAACCCCCAAAAAAATTGATACAAAAGGTTTTTTTATGGATTCTATTACTATTGGACCTGCTAAATGACATACTAAAAATCTAGTAAAATCTGACTTTGGGAAATGAGTTTTTTCAACATGGCTGCCATAGGCTTATTATAAGGGTCAAGAGACACTCCAGGTGAATAGGTCAAAAAATTTAGCTTGCCGATATCACCATGAAACTTAATCCGGTGATTACTCACATATTTGTGAGAAAAAAAATGTATTGCAAGTTTTCTGAAATGTTATGTTTTAATATGGTAATTGGACTATATCTAATTAAATATGCATTAAATTTCAAAATGCAAAAACTCAAAATCTGAAAAAGCCAAGCTCAAAATTACTCTTTTATTTTGTTTCTAGTAAGCCAGAAGGTATCTTCAAAAGGGATTATGGATATCTATTTTTATAGTAATTCTAAAAATCTTTGTGCAGATACACCAGCTAGCATTTTCATTCAAAACATGGTTATTTAACATCTCTCTTAGATAAATAATTGAGTTTTATGTTTCTCAAGTTCTTCCAGACATTATTTGAGTCTGGTGGTATCAACTAGCCTGTGAGCTTGAGCATATTGAGGATGCTGTTGGAATTAAAGACGCCAAGAAGTACAGGGCAGCTGTTGAAAGCTGTGTGCTGTATTTCTGCCTATCTTTCCCATGCCAGAATAAAGCTTGCATGGTAACACTGATCAATGTTTAGTTTCATGGTTGAGACCAGAGGTGATTCCTTTATGAGTACAAGGGAGGCGGAGCCTCCTGTACGAAATCATGGTGAACATGTGTTATTTTTGAGTAATGCTTTATCCAACAATGACATTGCTATTTCATATCCAGCTCCATAGATGCATGTGCTCAACTTCATAAAAATCAGGCAGTAATAAGATTCTGGGGTTCATCTAACGTCTGCTTGACGTCTGCTTGACGTCTGCTTGACGTCTGCTTGACGTCTGCTTGACGTCTGCTTGACTTGACGTCTGCTTGACGTCTGCTTGACGTCTGCTTGACGTTTTTATCCCCTCATGACAACGGTAGTGAGTGAAGTCTCACTGGACTTTAATGGCATCTGTGAATATGTGCTTAGTCAATGGCAAAATGCTAAACGCTCATTGGTTATTGTCCAGATATTTTTTTGATTTGGAGGACTGAGCCTCAGTGGGAGTGAAGGGAGATGCCCGTGAGAGCGATCAGGACAGGAGACTGAAGCGTGTGATTGGGTGAACCCTGAAAAAAATCTGTGTCAGTAGTTGACATGCAGATATGTTATTAGGCCTACTTGACTCGGAAGTCTCGTCGTGGTAACCAGTGAGGAAGCTATTTATTGCTGTACATTCCAGTTTTGTGTGCATATTCTTGTAAACATAGTGTTGCGAATAAAGTCTTGATAGTGGCACGTCCTTATCCTTTTTAATCTCCCAATCCCAAAATTTGAGGTTGCCTACTTTTCGAGGGGGCTAGCTTGCAAGAAAGCTAGAGAGCTATGCAAAATGCCAAGCATTGTGGATTAAATTCTGGCGAATTCCAGTCAGCCTTATGAGGAGAAAATTAATATCAAGGAGCAGAGCAGAGCACTGCCTAATGTTGACTTGGTGAAAAAGGTAGGGAAGAACAACCGTTTCTTTTGAGCTTTCGTGGTGTCTGATTAAATGGTTAACTGCAAAGTCCCGTGAGTGACTGACGAGTCTTGCTACTGTGTTGGCAATGCCAAATAAATAATTAAACATTTGGCGCCCTCTAGTGGTAAGCTGTGCACCCAGTAATGAACAAAGACAACGGAGACAAACTCAATCACACCATTATGTGGCCTAATGATAATATATATATATTTTAAAACTTTTCCCTATGAGTACAAGGGGGATAATGATTAATTGAATTAGATAATGTGATAATAGTACCAGCTCTCTGTTAGAATCCCCACCACAGGTCAGTTCCTGTGTTTATTCCAGAACAGACATGCTGCAAGATTTCTGAATAATGAAGAACAATATGTGTAGTAAAAAACACCAGCTTTCCAACACATTTGTTTCAACAAGAGTCCTTTAGTGTGTGGGGCCATTTGTTGCTCAGGACCAATGAAAGATGTGTGTCAAAATTGAAATCCGTGGTTGAATAAACTGAAAAGGGGGTGATTCTCTGCCGCAACACCGCCAATTTTCAACGTTGTTTAAACGCAAAACCATGTGAGCAAAACGGCGTTGAAACAACGCTGCTGATCAACGATTATTCTTAGTTCTAGAACATCTCAGATTATAAGAAAATGTCCAAACGATCTGTCACAGATAGTCTACACGTTTCCCAGAGAGGTAGGGTAGCTATTTGAGATCATGATTCTTGTTATATGAGAACATCAGGACGCAAGCATTTCGATGAGAAGTGAGTGGATGTTGTTAGCCACAATGGTTAAGCTGATTTTCCTAATAATCTGAAACCGCATTTGCCCTGCCCACGTGAAAAAGTATTTGTTCTCAAAAGAGCTCCGTTAATGAAAGCTTGGGTAGGCTATTTTAAGGGGTCTGTGCGCTACGAAATGGCGAAAGTATCTAGTAGGCACTACGGGGAAGAAGCGCATACAGGCTACGCGAAGCATCCAACATCATGCTTCGAATCATATGCTGCGGCTTCTTATAGCACGCACGAGGGAGAGGGAGAAAGAGCGAAGCCTAACTTTGTCAATCGTTTGACACGGGACAAATTGTTATAGGAATCATGCCAAGTTTTTTGTAATCCCTTGGTAGCCTACATCTAAATGACATATTAAAAATCTACCGATTTATATTTAGTGGAACACGGTCAAAGTTGGAGCTTTCCTATTATTTTTTTCATAGGGAAACAGATATACTAGGTGAATGGACTAAAATGTGAGTAGTTTGGATACAATTTCAGTAGTTTATCCAAACTGTGACGAATATTTTTGGTATTACAAGTTGTCTGAAATATGATGATTAACTGTTCAAACGAGATCACAACCAGGCAAGCTGAAGGGACATTGGATAGTGTTGAGAGGAGGGGTGCTTATGCCATTGGGGGGGGGGGGGGGGGGGGGGGGGGGGGGGGGGGGGGGCGCATTAGTCTATTTTATTTATTTTTAAGGGGGGCATTGGCAGGGTTTTGATGAGGTCAATGGGGTGTTAGGAAGCGTATGATGAGGTCAAGGGGGAATTTATTTTTTTAAAAGGCTGAGAACCAAAACCCATTTTATCTATCTATCTATCTATCTATCTATCTATCTATCTATCTATCTATCTATCTATCTATCTATCTATCTATCTATCTATCTCTGCCTGCCTGCCTGCCTGCTTGCCTGCCCCTCTCATCAGACATGACAGCATGACAATCATGAAGTAACGAAGATGGTTGGCAGTTCTTGTTATGTTCACTGTCCCTGGGTCGCTACAGTATGATCAAAATTCATCATTTAAAGACGCTTTTAGCTAAATTTTCTCCCATGGGAGACTATGCCCCCAGACCTCCCTAGTATGAATATACAACACTATCCCCCAAAAACGCCACACCTGCGTGCGCACCGCTGCAGCACACGCGCTGCTCCGTGCCACTGCGACACGCCGCACCTTTCTCACCTTTTTCACCCCTGACCGTGTCAGAGAGCAACGTGCCACGCGAGCATCTGAGCACCTTGCCCCACCCTACCCCTAACCCGAATTTCAGAAATGTCCAGGAAACATGCGTAGGCTAGTAGTTAGGCACAATAGGGTTTAATATTCCTGATGGCCCACCTCATCTCCCCGACTGCCCCATAACCCTACCCCCCCCCGCCTGGAATGTGTTGGAGGAAAACTAACATGATTTTCGAAAACGACCGCAAAAATAAAGGAATAGTATATAGACGAGCATTTCTGGAAACTAAAAACAGGTCCTTCTCAAATAATTAGCATATTGTGTTAAAGTTCATTTTTTCCCCATAATGTAATGACAAAAAATAAACTTTCATATGTTTTAGATTCATTGCACACCTACTTAAATATTTCAGGTCTTGTATTGTTTTAATATTGATGATTATGGCATACAACTCGTGAAAACCCAAATCTATCTAAACACATTAGCATATCATGAAAAGGTTGTCTAAACAAACTATTAACCTAATCATCTGAATCAACGAATTAACTCTAAAAAACTCGTAAAAGTTTCATAAGCCTTTAAAAAATTGCTCAAAACCGCAGTCATGAGTTAGCCTGCCGACCTGACTACGTTTCACATTGAAGTCAATGGCAGTGGCATTGCATGAGAGTTATGGAAGCCCGGATATCCTTGATGCTTAGTCAGCTGTTTTTTTGTGATCTGGTGACCCACACTTCCCTCTTCACCAGTGGTGGACAAAGTAAAAGTAGAAGTACTTTTGTGGTTTAATTACAACAGTAGCACGTGATATTACATAGCTGTTACACCGTTTACTCCATTGTACCTACCTATTGAGGTAGACTTTGTTATTACTGAAAAACAATAAAAACCTAACAAGGACCCATCACAAACTCAACCCAACCTGTGCAGAATCAACTTATCGTAAGACAAGTACAATGATCTACTTTTTACTCAGATAAGTTACCTGTGTTGGAAAGAAACTGTGTTTCTTTTTTTAACTTTTACTTTTACTTTGTCCACCACTGCTCTTCACACTTCCCTCTTCATGCCAGACACACAGCCTCCTGATTTCCCTTAAAGGGACAGTTTGGTCAATTTCAACATGCAGTTGTAATGCTCACACTACCCTGGACTTGTCAGTGCCTGAGATTTTTTTTTCTTCTTCTTCAGCCGTTTCCGAGATCCTGGTCATTGTAATGGGGGCAGCTCTTTGTGTACATTTCAAAAAAACATTTTTATTTATTCCCAAAAACATCCAAAAGGTTATAAAACATCAGCAGACAACTAGCAAACAGCAGTACCTTTTGGGAAAATATTTGGAGTTGGCCTATGTTTCATTTTTCAAAAATGTAAACAAACGCTGCCCCCATTAGAATTGCTCATATCTCGGAAAGGGCTGAGCCGAAAAATGTGGCATCACCAGGTACTGACAAGTCAAGGGTAGCGTGAGCAATACAACTGCATGTTGAATTTGACCAAACTGTCCCTTTAAGGCACATGGTTTCACACACACTGGAGCAGGGGTGATAAATGACCTTTGAGTATTTGACTAAGATTAGGCTTAGAACTCTTTTCTAGGATAGAACTCTTTGATTACATTAGCATTAGTGACAAGTACAACAAGCATAATCTTAGTCAAATAGCAAAGGCCAGTAGGCTATTCAGTTTGCTCTGTTATATTGATAATGCACTTTGCCACTTCCCTTTACCAATCCTTAACAACTAGTCTCATCTCACTCAAAGGTCATTTATCACGTCGGCTGTGAAACCATCTGACTTACGGGAAATCAGGAGGCTGTGTCTGGCTATCTGTGCCCTCAGATCCAGGGATACTTGTCTCAGACGTCACAATTCTAACAGAAACCATTACTGCAATGTTAAGTTCAAGGTGTTTGTTTATTTATTGAAAAAAGTAATCCAAAACACACGGCCCTGAGTGGGTATTATAATAAATTAAAAGGAACACAATGTCGCTACTACACAGTTGACTCAAAGTGCTTCACACCTCTCTCAATCACACACACACACACACACACACACACACACACACACACACACACACACACACACACACACACACACACACACACACACACACACACACACACCATAAATAACATGACAAAAATCTATGCTGCTGGAGAATAGTTGGGGACAATGATTGGTTGATTTGATGAGGTGGTGTTGGCTGCACGAAAGCACAAACAAAACAAACTTGACACAAAGTAAGTGTAAGAAGTGTGTTCACAGCTGGAAGATTTGTCAATCATCTTCAGAGTCTTCAGACACTCAGGTCATTACAACGATACAGCTTAATCAGTCATATCATCGGAGAAAGGCGCGTTTCTGCCCTCCAAATGTCTGTAAGGTAGTTTTATAGAACGTGTTTTGTCAGTTTCCATTGGTTGTCCTGATCGGGTAATCCTGATGAAAGTTAGTTAGTTACCTTCAGAGACTTTCATGATACTTTTGTAACATACCAAACAATGGCTTGTGTCTGAATGTACTCTGCAGCCTCTGTGTTCTGTTTGTATCAAATGAGGAATGTTCTTAGGTCTCCCGATAAGGGCACACAAGTTAATGGTCTTGCCAGTGGTCATATATATTCTATTCCTACATCTCCCCCTGTTTAACCCATTTTGCGGGTTAATTCTAGCAAAGCGCAGCCAATGAGCAGGGCACCATGGACCATGACCCCCCATGGGTGGCCGGCCCCCCTGCGGACAACAATGCCAGCCAGCTCGGAGGCAAAAACGCCATAGGCGCACCCACAAACCTATATCAGTGTGGAAGATTATGTGTATGTACCTGTCCATATCGATCATCAGTGTGTCTGTGTATGCAAAGAGAGATAGACAGACAGAGATAAAGAGACAGTAGGCAAGAGAGTGAGAAAACATATAGCTAGAGAGAGAGAAAGAAAGAATATAAGAGAGAGTGAAACCATAATCTAAATGAAAAATAAAAACACAGCAAAGCAGCCATGAGCCTGTCCCTACACATTCTACAACCTACAATTTTCGCTCAATTGGTCACATGTGATTGATTACAGTCATGGTTACAAATCGGCAAACAAAAATTAAATATGCTTTTTTTCCCCAGTTAGTCCACACAAAAAGTCTTGTGTATGTGTACGTGCAGGTATGTGTATGTGTATGTCATCCAGATTCTGTTTTGCGCTGGTGGCCTTGCTGTCAATGTAGCATTTTCTTGTCCTGGCCAGATCCCAGTCCACTGCCTGTTGAGAGAAAGGTGTGTGTGTGTGTGTGTGTGTGTGTGTGTGTGTGTGTGTGTGTGTGTGTGTGTGTGTGTGTGTGTGTGTGTGTGTGTGTGTGTGTGTGTGTGTGTGTGTGTGTGTGTATGCTCAAGGGCCATGGGAGTGTGTGTGCTAAGGGCTGTGTGCATGTGTGTCTGTGTGTGTGTGTGTGTGTGTGTGTGTGTGTGTGTGTGTGTGTGTGTGTGTGTGTGTGTGTGTGTGTGTGTGTGTGTGTGTGTGTGTGTGTGTGTGTGTGTGTGTGTGTGCTAAGGGCCATGGGAGTGTGCGTATGTTCGTGTCTTCCAACTCCTGGTTTGCGTAGGTGATCTTTGTGTCAATTTAGCATTTAGTCTATTATTGCCTGTTGAGAAACATACAGTAGGTCAAAACACACAACGCACAATACATGCTTGTCCTTTTAACTAGCCTATGTATCTTTTCCGTCAGCAGCGAGTGTTCCTAATTCAAAAGGATAGCAAGTATGATTATTTCGTTAGTAACATGTTCGTTCAACTGCCTGTGCACTCCTGATTTGAAGGATAAAAGACATGCAATTATCTGGTTATTAATAACATGATAACTGTGAAGATTATTCAAAGGATAGAAATAGATGATTAAGCCCATCCCATTATTCACATCATGTGACAATCATTTTTAAAAATGCTGTAATAGCAACAATACTATTTATCCAAAACATAAGATATGTTCACAGTTTATCTTATTTCAACACTTCTTGGTCTAATACGACATTACTTTACTTTACTTTACTTTACTTCATTTTCAGGACATTGCACATTAATGAACATATACATACATGTACATATATGTAAACATGCCAGATTGTAGCCCAAGGGCTAATTTCCATCTGGTGTCCGATAGGCAGGCTAGATGTTTACAAGCAATAGACTTTAAAATAAAACAGACTGTTAGTAACAAAAGAAATAAAACCCACTACAGAAGCAAAAGGCATGCATGTAAATAAAAGGAAAAGAGAAAAGAAAAAGGTCCCAAAATAGGGCCATGTGTTATGTGAGTGTGTGTGTGCGTGTGTGCGTGTACACTGTGTAGAGGCTCAGACCATCAGTGTGAACATGTTTGTTGGGCTCGAAGCAACTTTTTATACTCCATCTTAAAGGTGGCTAAAGAGGGACATTCCCTTATATGCAGAGGAATAGAGTTCCATAATATGCCGCCTTTAGTAGATAATGCATTTTGACTGAAAGAGGTTTTCCTGAAAGGAATCTCTACATCTTTCAAATTCAAATTTCTTTATTGGAGGATAGCCTCTTGAGATAAAAATCTCGTTTTCGAGAGGGTCCTCAGAGAAACATACATAACACACACATTACAAATATTCACACACACTGCAGCTCTTCCCCACCACACACACCCCATCTCTTACCAAAATAAATTAAAGTTAATACCATGGCTAAAAAAAAGTTCTTCATAATACAGGAGGAGAAAACCAAAGAAAACACAAAATAAATATTCATGTCCATAATGTTCATACATGTGTATAGAACCAAAATTTAAGAAAACTGAGACATAGACAACGGGAGAAAAAATAACTATGGAGAATCTAAAACATATATCATTTTTCACAGATCATACTTAACTGAAACATCTACATTGGTCAGATGATTGAATGTAGTTCTGAAGGGATACTTTAAAAGAAGGGAAAGATGTAATGGACCTTAAAGAGGAGGGTAAGCTGTTCCAATCAGAAGGGGCTTTAAACTGAAATGCACGTCGTCCAATCTCTTTGGAAATTCTTGGAACAGAAAAGAAAACATGATCATGGTGTCTTAAGGCATATGATGAGCTATAAGAGATTAAGTACTGTCTTAAATAAAGAGGATAATTGAGAAATTTGCATTTATAAATGAACTGAAACCAGTGAAACCGTCGTCTGGCCGATGGAGATAGAATATTCATTCTCTGATACATATCGCAGTGATGGGTCAAGAATGGGCACCTCAAGACAAATCTGCATATGCTATTATATACAACAGTAAGCGATTTAAGATTGGATTGAGTTGTGTTCATGTACACAGTGTCCGCATAGTCAATGATAGGAAATAAACGTTGGGTAACAATTTTTAATTGTGTGTCTTGTGTGAAGCAATTCATTGAGCGATAAAGCTGTCTTAAATTAAAGTTGATCTTTTTAACAATTGAGTCAATGTGAGGCCTAAAGGAAAGATGTGAGTCCAACCATAGACCCAGATATTTGAATTCATCTACACTTTCCATAACTGTACCATCTAGGAATTTAACCATTAAACTATTTGCTTGAGTGTGTTGACCTGAATTAATGGAAAATAACATACTATGAGACTTAAGTTTGTTGAGAATTAACCCATTATTCAAGAACCATTTTTGCACAATATCAAAATCAGTTTGAAGAGAGGATTGAATTGAACAAATATCACGCTTCGAGGTGTATATAACTGTATCATCTGCATAGAGTAGAGTTTGACAATCACCACATATTTGTGGAAGGTCATTAATAAAAATAGAAAATAAAAGAGGGCCTAAGCAAGAACCTTGTGGAACTCCCTGTTCCATAACCATAAACTGAGAGAGGGCACCACTGACTGATACGCACTGACGTCTATAATGCAGATATGAATTAAACCAAAACATAGATTGCTCAGACAGACCAATAGCATGTAATTTGTCTAGAAGAAGATAATGGTTAACCAAATCAAAAGCCTTGGTGAGGTCAATGAAAATGGCTCCAGTAGGCATATTGACATCCAAAGATGATGTAACATCATTAACAAATTTAGTCAGTACAGTAGTAGTGGAAAAATTGGGTCTGAAACCTGACTGACATGGTGATAGAATTGAAGACTCATTGATATAATTGAACAGTCTTTTGAATATAATTTTTTCAAATATTTTAGCAACATTACTAATGATAGAGATTGGTCTATAATTATTAGATTCAAGTGGATCACCACTTTTGTGTAGAGGTATTACCTTAGCACACTTCCACATGATTGGAACAGTGCAAGTAGATAAAGACAAATTAAATAAGTCACATAATGGATATGATAAGACATGAGAAGCCATTTTTAAAAACTTAATCTCAAGACCATCTGGACCCGTACTGCTACCCGATTTAATTTCAGCAATAGATTGTTGTACCTCAGTTGGGAGTATTGAAGAAAAGGAGAAGGAGCGGTTAGACACAGTGCTGTTAACATGGTTTGAGTAAGAGAAGTCAGATGGGCGTAACCTACAGACAGAGGAAAAATGCTGATTAAAAGCATCAGCTACAGAAATGGGGTCAGTAATAATATTATTATCATCAAGCCTGAGTTTTTGAGGGGAGTTCACAGAAGATTTGTTCAGAAGACCATTAAGCTTTTTCCAGAACTGTTTGGGATTCGTGAAGTTGTTAGATAAGGAGTTTTTGTAATAATCAGATTTAGCGTTTCTAGTTTTAACTGTACAAATATTTCTTAATCGCTTATATTCTGTCAAATGTTCTACGTTTTTTGTTGTATGATAACGCTCCCAAGCCTTGTCCCTTTGCTTAAAAAGATGGATTAAGTCACCAGAGATCCATGGGAGATGATGGCCTTTCACCTTAACCGATGCCAATGGAGCATGTTTGTCTATGACTTTCAGCACCTCTGTGTAAAAAAAATTCCATGCATCTTCAGCATAAGGGATTAATTCAAATCGATGCCAGTTAATGTTTAGTAGATCTTGGATGAACGCCTCAGCGTTAAAGTGATGATATTGCCTTACCTGAATTACTTTCGGTGGCAGACGAGGTAATCTAATTTTCCAAACACAAAAAATAATGGAATGGTCGCTAAAACAGTCAGGGAGGACACCAGAATTAGCAATTCTGTTAGGGTGGGTGACCAGAATCCAGTCAAGGAGAGACTTGGAGCTCCCAGCTATTCTTGTGGGCTCTTTTATTAATTGAGTGAGATTTAGGCTTTCAAACTGAGTCCTCTCCTTTAATGAAGATCTGTCAAGCCAATTACTGTTAAAGTCACCCAGGACCATCATTTCATCAGAGCAATTTAAAGAATTAATAGTAGTGAGAATATTAACAGTTGAGTCTGATGGAGAGTTAGGGGGTCTATAGATGTTACCAATAATTAACCGTTTGTTCTGATGTAAACTTACTTTAACAAAGAGACATTCAAAGTTCAAAGGTCCGACACTTGGAGCAATAAGTTCAGAAGATAGACTGGAGGAGATATAGGTGGCTACACCTCCCCCACGACTACCCCTGTCTTCTCTATATAAAATATAACCATCAAGACTTATTTCAGCATCCCCTATACTACTATTTAACCATGTTTCAGAAAGAGTAATTATGGCAGGTTTATTATAAACAAGCCATGCTCGAAGCAAATCAATTTTACGAGGTAGACTCCTGATGTTTAAATGGATAACAAATAAACCTTTACCCATGGTCATTCCAAAGACAAGAAGAGATGGAAGAGAGGGGTAGGATGGAAGAGCAACACACACACTCACTCGCACATTCACACACACAAACAGGCACAGGCTGACAGAGCAGAGACATTCAAAAGGGGAAAAAAAAGAAAAAGGAACAGACTGTCTGCTGATAAATGCCACGTTTATATTAGTTGTCTTCATCTCCCTCCCAAATAGAGAAATAAATAAATAATAATAATAACGAAAAATCAGGCCCAAAATATTAATTCATTATTGATCAGCAGGGGGCACTGTTTTGAGAAGAAAGTTTGTTGGGAGAGTAAAGTGGCACTAAACATTTAGAGACTTCAATAAAGACTGAAAGAGAGAGAAAAAAAAATGAGCGAAAAATAAAGAAAATGGAGTAGGCACCAAAAGCTGCATATCTCCTGAAGAGAGAGGGGGGGAAAAAATGCGCTTAGTCCAAATCTTTCCAAGGCATTCTGTCGCATGAAAAGTCAGAAGAGCAACCCAGGAAGTAGGCCTACTTTTCTCCAGCGATCATAAGTCACAAACATAGGGCGACGAAAAAGTTACTTGCTATTCAGCATTCTGCATAACAGAGGGGGAAAAAGGAAAAAGAAGCTCATAGCTCCAGCAAAAATGTCATTGAAAATGTCACTCGATGCAGCAAAAATAGGAAGCAGGCGCAATGAAATAAGGATCATTCAATCATAGATGGGTTCTGTAGGAAAGCGCTCGCTTCATCTGGAGTTTTGAAGTGCAGGGGTTTACCATTGAAGGTGATCTTAAGAGTGGCCGGGTAAAGCAGGTCGTAGTGTATAGCGCGTTCTTTGAGTTCTTTCTTGACGTCGTCAAACACGCGTCGCTTTTTTCGCACAGCAGCACTGTAATCAGGGTAGATGTGGATGAGTTCATCATTGAACTTAAGTTGTCCTTTCTCCCGGGCAAGTTGTAGGATTTTTTGCTTGTCCAGGAAGCTGAGGAGTCTCACCACAATCGGCCTTGGTTTCGTGTTGTCTTTATTATCCTCGGAACGGCGCATTCGAGAGCGGTGGGCCCTCTCTATGGCAGGTGGAGTGGAGAAGTTGTCAGGCCCGAGTAGTTGTAGAATCAGAGCAGCAATAAATCCACGGGTGTCACTGCCCTCAGATCTTTATTGACCACTGCTCGAGTTACTCGTGTTTGACGATATTTTATAAAATCCTGTAAACAAGGTGGCGCCAGGCCATGCAAAGTCTTATAAAGAAGACAGCTATAGGAGAATTTACAGAAATTGTCAAAACTCAATAGGTTGTACTTATCTAAAATGTTACAATGGTGGTATGAAAGAGGTTTTTTATCTAAAATTTTAAGTGTTTTTTAAAATAAACTCTCACACACAGACGCACACCGCACCTTCTACCTGCACTAAACACACACACACACACACACACACACACACACACACACACACACACACACACACACACACACACACACACACACACACACACACACACACACACACACACACTGCTGCTGGTGTACTTGACAGACCTTTTTAATATTTATTTTTCTTCAAAATTCAGAATTAATATTTATTTTTCTTCAAAATGCTACTATTACTATGTCAGAACGCTATAAAGGACTTTTTAGGAAAAGCACAAAAGCACAACAATTACCTCTTAATGTATGTCCTCTACAAGTCTTCTGTTGTCCAGTCTTGCACTTTAAATGTCTGTATGAGCACTGTCTATGTCCATACTGTCTTAAGTCCATGTATAAGTACTGTCTATGTCTATACTGTCTATGTCCTTACCTAGATTAGTCTATGTCTGTATGGGAAAGCAAGAAATGTAATTTCAAATTCTTTGACAATAAAACCTACTTGACTTGACTTGACAATGGTTTGAGAGTAGTGGATCCCACCATGGTCCAGCTAGTAGGCCAGATTAGATTAGACCATACTCAACACTTCAGACCTCATCAGACTCTAAAATAAATCCACCATGGCCAAAAGAGCCACCGCCTGTCCCCTCTGTAAGTTAATAGTTTGGTGTGTGTGTATGCTAACCACAGGTGTGTGCCAGGGCTTTATTCTCTCTCACACACACACAGACACAGAGTTCACCGACTTGTTTCCAAATAGTGGACCCTCCTGGTAAGGAAGGTTCACAGAATCAGTGGACTTAAAAATAATTGGAAAAAAATAGCATACAAGTTGTTCAGACAAATTAAAACCACTGTTTGCTCATACCCCTTTGGTGACACTCTGGCCTTGAGAACCATCAGCCTGTATCTAAGTCATGGCACACAGCTGCTCCTGATCAAGATAAAAGAAACCACTGATTACACCAAATTCAGGTATAAACACAAGTCAAGTCATCAGTTTCTTCATATGCACAGTTTTGCTTTTTCTGCCCTTTTACTTCCATTTCCCCAATCTCTAATCATTCAGCTGATTTTTTTCTCCCAACATGTAAGTCCACATTTGGTGTTTTTCTGTTCTTTGCGTATTGCATTACCCATAATCAAAGATTATTTATGTGTGACCGGGCGTAGCGCCCTACTGGTTTTAGTTTGTTTTATGACCACACAACCCAAACGTGTTAATAAACACACACACCCTTTGACGCACACACATACACTCCCTCCCAGTGGAGGGAGCACTGACGCTAAGTAATGCTGTGCTCTTGAAATCAGAGTCACGAGAAGAATAAGGGAAAAATAAAGAGACGACAGAAATGGCTTCACAGTCTTTACGCGGAGCGTGGAGGATGCGCCAGCTGTAGCCTGGCGCTACCTTGTGTACAGAGCATACCCAGGTAGCAAAGTTTATCTGGCCCATTGTTGGCCCGATCCTTTTTTCGTGAGTGATAACAGTCGGCCCGATTTTGGCTTTGTCCGCGGCCCAATAATGGTCCTACTACCGTATGCCGACAGTGTCGGCTCAGTGTTGGCTCAGTTACTGCATGAGACTGACAGTTATTTTCAGTGTCGGCAGAGTGTTGGCTCAGTTACTGCATGAAGTGACAGTTATTTTCAGTGTTCTATGAAGTGTTGGCTGAGTCACGGTAACCAGTGTTCCAGCCGAGCCGACTCTCAGCCGACAGTGCAGACATTCTGCCAAGATCAGGCCGACTGTTCTTAACGGTTTTTGCTACCTGGGTAGGTGCTCTTGTGAGTTGGGGCCGCCGTGCCGTGTGTTATGGTACAGGGAGTAACATGCCCCAGTTGTAGCTTAAGGTTGCAACGTTTGCACTGAAGCCAGGAGTTACTGCGGTTGCAACCTAAGGTTCTTCCGACATAAGGTAACCACTGGCAATTTGGAGTCACTGCGTCGCCTCGTAACGAAAAGGCGTCCTTGCACGTGGCACTTCACCAGTGCCAGCAGTCCAGTATCGAAAAGACACCTGCGAGTGAATCACCGCCAGGTAGTGACCGTTTCATGTCTTCATGATTGATCAGTTTCCCCCTGCCACTTGTGATGTGTGATGGTGTACAAGTACTCATGCTTGGTATATGTATTTTTTTATAACAGAAAAAAAGTTTGCACGCATGGATGGGTCGGCTTGCCAGCCTGAGATGCCCACATTCCGGTTGCTGCGACCAGAGCGATATTTTTTCTCAAAATTGAACACCGCCAGTTGGGCGGCCCACCGATGTTCTGTTGCCCCCAACTTGGCCGACTGCAGATAACTCAGCGGTGCATGGTCTATGCTGACAATAATCCGCTGAGTTATCTGCAGTCGGCCAAGTTGGGGGCAACAGAACATCGGTGGGTCGCCCAACTGGCGGTGTTCAATTTTGAGATAAAATATCGCTCTGGTCGCAGCAACCGGAATGCGGATGCATTGTCGAGGCAGTTCATGAGCAGCCAGGAGTTGGCCGATCGAATCCTCCCAGGTAGTGCCTTACCAGCTGCCCTGCAAGAGGCTCCGCAACCCCAACCTATGGTAGCGGGGACTCAATCCATGATCTCTGCTTTGCCTGCCCTGCCTTCTGTTGATATGCAAGTGATGCAGGAGGCCGACCCGGTGTTGAAGGAAGTGCTGGAGGAAGCGGGCCCCACCGCCACCGGACAAAAGGCGTCAGCTGTCTCAAAAGGCGCGACAACTACTGCGGGAATGGGACCGCCTACAGGAGAATGGGGGAGTTTTACATCGTCGGGCCTGGCGTCCAGCAGGGGGTGAAGAAATCCTCCAAGTCCTCTTACCCATAGTCCTTAAAGATGATGTTCTTACCAACTTGCACCAGGACCATGGCCACCAGGGCATGGAAAGGACGGCTGAACTGGTTAGGCTGCGTTGCTACTGGCCAGGGATGACTGCAGACATCAAGGAGTGGTGTAAGAACTGCAAACGGTGTCAGGAAGCCAAGGGCTCCGGATCAGGCCCCCATGGTTACATGGGCCACTTGTTGGCGTCTAGGCCAAATGAGATCCTGGCCATAGATTTTACCGTGCTCGAGCCTTCTCGCAATGGAGTGGAGAATGTGCTCGTGATGACGGACGTCTTCAGTAAGTTCACGCAGGCAGTTCCCACTCGGGACCAGCGAGCCACTACGGTGGCCCAGGTGCTCCTAAACGAGTGGTTCTACAGATTTGGGGTACCGAGTCGCATCCACTCGGATCAGGGGAAGAGCTTTGAGGGCTTACTGATCCAACAGCTATGTGGCCTGTACGGCGTCTCGAAATCTCGCACCACTCCTTATCACCCTGCCGGGAATGGGCAGTGTGAGAGGTTTAATCGAACCCTTCATGACCTCCTCCGCACACTACCCCCATCCAGGAAGCGAGACTGGGCCTCCTGCCTGCCGCAGGTGCTCTTTTGTTATAATTCCACCCCGCACCAGAGCACGGGGGAATCCCCCTTTCTTCTCATGTTTGGGCAGGAGCCCAGACTCCCCGTTGATTTCCTCTTGGGTCGGGTCCGGGAGCCCGAACCAGGGAGGGTGCAAGATTGGATGGTCGAGCACCAGGCCAGACTCGAAGTGGCCTTCGACGGCGCCAGGGCGCGGCTGCAGGCAGCAGCAGCCAGACGTAAAGAGAGGCATGATGGACGAGTGCGGGAGATGCCCCTGCAAGTTGGCCAAGTGGTGTATCTTCGGGATCAGGGGTTACGGGGGCGTCACAAGATTCAGGATGTATGGTGCTCTGTCCTCTACCAGGTCATTAAGGCACCCGAGGCTGGTGGAGTGGTGTATACCATCGCACCCACCAATGACCTACAGAGGGTCCGGAATGTCCATCGAGACATGCTCAAACCCCAAGTGGGGCCACATGTAGTCCCCCAAACCCCCTTGGTAGCCTGCGCACCGACCCCTGTAGCTCAGGATGATTCCCAGGAGGAACAGGAACTGTGTCTGATAGTTCCGGTTGCCCCAGCCGCAGCCCCAGCCCCAGGGACTCCCGTGGTTGGGTCAGCTGAAGGACCATCCGCGGCCTGTACACCACCATTACCCCCGGAACCGGATGAGGTGGTCCCACTCGTAGGACTGGAAGTGGAGGAAGTGGGTTCTCCCCCGCCAAGTAGAGAGGCCAGCGTGAGCCCTCCTGCACTGCGTCGCTCGGAGCGTTCTACCGCTGGACTCCATTCCAACCCCCATCGTCTCCCTCGTTCGGTGGTACTAGAGGAGGAGTCCTCGGACCCCAGGCTGGGGGCGGCCGGGATGTCCTCTGGGTCCTCCAGTTAAGTGATAATCGTCGGGGCGACGATTGAAAAGGGGGGGGTAGATTGTGATGGGATGCGCAATCGCATGGATACCGGAGCTGGGGAATAGGTGCGCACTGATTATTATGGGCGGTATTTAAGGGGCTTGGCCTGGAGGTTGGCACATGCCTGGTTTCCTTCGGGGAGAACAGTCCTTGTTTCGTCGTGGGATTTGGCGTGGAAGGCCGAAGACTATCGCGTGGTGAGTGCGTTGTGCCTATCTGGTAGTTTTGGCTGCTTTGATGACCTTTTTCTGACTGCGTAATTCGCTTGCTCTGCAGTGTATCCAAACGGTGCTTTGGTGCCTCGGTTGCCAGAGGGGTTGCGTTGCCCTGTGGGAAGCTGCCAGCTGACTCGTGGGGTGGCTAGCTTTGTGGCAGTGTCTCTGGATGCTAGGTAAGTTACCGTAGGACTCGGTGGGTTGCTTAGATTGCATGGTGTAGCCCTTGTCTAATTCCTCTCCTTTGGTTTTGGAACAGCAGCGGAATGTGGCGCGTTTGTGTTCGGAGCTCACAATGGATAGTGGCCTTGTAGAACCATCTCCAGCCTAACGGTATGTATCTCTTCCTCGCCTTGCTGCTAGCATGGGGCATTAGTGAACCTGATAACTTAGTGTGGTTTTGTTATTAACTTAACAGATCTGCGGCTACTTGGAGATTCTGTCCCTCGACTTCCCACGGCTTCGGTGGCTGCTGTTTTGTTTCGGTCCGGCTCACGCTCGGGATTCGTCAACCCGGCGGGCTCTCGCTACCTTTGATAAGGGAACGCACATCTGTGACTGTGTTTCTGAGTGCCTCTTGTCCATGTTGTTTATTTCTGTGGTCCATGTGTATATCAAATACTCGAAAGTACTGATAAGTCCGTCTCCCAGACCGTGCCTTCTGCCAATACACCGCGTTCCACATTATTACGCAAATGACATTTTTTGCCGTTTTCCCAAATAATCAATAGAAATGACAGTCGTCATATTTTTCAAGTCATCAGCCATTAGAGTACAATTTTAAACGTTTTTGAATGAACCTTCCAATGACAACGGTATTTTTTTAAATAATAAAAAACTTAAAATGCCCAAAATGCTCTGTTCCAATTAATTACGCAAAACAGTTTTGTAGTGTTGTAATCCAAATTTCTTTCTTTTTTTCCCATTTACATCAAAACAGTTGGCATTTGGTACCTTCAATACATTTCAATGTTCAAAACTTTGCTATAAGCTGTAACTGGAATGCTGCATTTAATATGTTATTTTATACATTTATAAGTTATGGAAGCCCAGATATCCTTGCTCCTTTGATCTCAGCTGTTTTTGTTTGTGTGGTCGGGTGACCCACACTTCACTCTTCAATATACCCGTAGATTTCCATGCCACGTTTAGGTGCTTTGGAGATGATGACATTCTAACTCACCAGACATAACATCCCATTCATTTTCAATGGGGTTTTATGTCTGGTGAGTTAAAATGTCGATACCACCAAAGCACCTAAACGTGGCATGGAAATCTATGGGTATATTGAAGAGTGAAGTTTGGGTCACCAGACCAAACAAACAAAAACAGCTGAGAGCAAAGCATCAAGGATATCTGGGCTTCCATAACTCCCATGCAATGCCCTGCCATTGACTTCAATGTTAAAGGCAGCATTCCAGTTACTAAGACAAAGAGGTTATCATCAAGTATTGAACATTGAAATGTAATTTAGAAGGTACAAAAATCCAACTGTGTTGATGTAAATGGGAAACAAAGAAAGACATTTGGATTACAACACTACAAAACTACTTTGCGTAATAATGTGGAACAGAGCATTTCAAGTTTTTTGTGATTATTATAAAAAATACCTTATCATTGGAAGGTTCATTCAAAAACATTTTATTTGTAGGCCTACTCTATTGGCTGATGACTTGAAAATTATGACGACTGCCATTTATATTGATTATTTGGGGAAACAGCGAAAAATGTCAGTTGCGTAATAATGTGGAACGTGGTGTATTATTGTAACATAGGGGAGCGTGATTTGGAGTGTACTATTTGTTCCCCTTTGTGGGTTGGGCTATCGCATGGTACTTGGTGGGGTCCAGTCTGCATTGTCCCCCCACATTTAGTATTTACATTTAAGCATTGCCACAATACTAGTGGCAGGAGTTTGTGCGCATTACTTACTGTGAATAATTGTATCACTGTCTCTTCTTCTCTCTCTCACCTCTCTCTCTTTCCTATCGGACAGTATTAACATTTAAGCATTGCCACAATACTAGTGGCAGGAGTTTGTGCGCATTACTTACTGTGAATAATTGTATCACTGTCTCTTCTTCTCTCTCTCACCTCTCTCTCTTTCCTATCGGACAGTATTAACATTTAAGCATTGCCACAATACTAGTGGCAGGAGTTTGTGTGCCTTACTTACTGTGAATAATTGTACCATTGTCCCTCTCTCTCTCTCCTCTTCTCTCTCGCTCCTCTTTCTCTCTCTTTTGGGACAGGAGACCGACCCCTCATCCCAGCGTGTGCTGTTGGCGTCCCAGGTGGTGGAATTCTGCACTTTTCCTTTGCTGTGAGCACATGGGTGATTTGAGTTTGATTATCTATCTTAGTGTAGTAATTGTGTGATTCCATTTATTTAATTTCTTTTGATTTCTTGCTTTGGTGTGATTTACTTTCTTTTTATTGTGTGTATTTTGAGTTTCTTTCTATTTCTTTTTGCCAACGTGTACCGTTTGGGCGGGGCCCGCTCCGCTACTCCCCCTTACTGCTTAGCTCTCTTTATTACTCCACAGTCGTGGAGCAGGCCCTAGGGCCCGTGGGCATTAGGGCAGTGCTGCCCGTGTATTGGGAGTGTGTATGTGTGTGGGTGTGTATGTGTGTGTGTGTGTGTGTGTGTGGGTGTGTATGTGTGTGTGTGAGTGGGGGAAAGGGGTCATCTGTGTTGTGGGGATATTATTGTGATGTACTGTGGACCTCTGTAAAATAAATATTCATTTTGTTGGGGAAGCATACTTCTCTTGCCTCTGAGTATCTGTGAACCAGTGTGCCTTACTTGAAGTCTATCTTCATTATTATCTTAGTTAATTTAACTTTTGCTCTGGGGGAAATAGCCCTCAGGGCTGGCGTAGTCGGGTGTGGGCTTCAGCCCAAATTGTCAAAGTAGGCCTGCTACAAGAAGAAAAAACTAAATAAAAGAAAACTGAGCAAAATGTGCTAAATCACTGAATTGTTCAAAGCTAAAAGCACCACCAGCTCGAGCTCCGGACCGGTAGCTCTCGTGTGGCCGTGGGAGGTGGTGCATCACACAGCTCGACCTCAGGTTGGGACAGTGGGGCCACCGGTGCATCAACGAGTGCAAGGTGGTGCGGCGGGGGAGAGGCGGCGGGGCTCGGGAGCTGGTTCGAGCAGGGGAGGTACAGACGGATATAGCGGAGCAAATAAGACCAAAAATAGTTCACTTTGGTATGCAAGCATAGAAATTGGCACAGAGGTTCATTAGAATGTACTCTTTCAGCTAAGGGCGTTGGCCACGCAAAAATCCAAAATGGCGGCCATTTTTCAAGATGGCCACCCTGTTCACTTGTAAATAAGGCTAAGAATAGTTAAATTAATGATACAATCATACAATTAGGCACAAATGTTCATTAGAATGCACTCTTTCACAAAAGAGCATTGGCCACTCAAAATCCAAGATGGCCGCCATTTTTCAAGATGGCCACCCTGTTCACTTGTAAATAAGGCTAAGAATAGTTAAATTAATGATACAATCATACAATTAGGCACACATGTTCATTAGAATGCACTCTTTCACAAAAGAGCATTGGCCACTCAAAATCCAAGATGGCTGCCATTTTTCAAGATGGCTACCTCTCAACTTGTAAATAAGGCCAAGAAGAGTTAAATTAGGGATAGAATCATGCAATTTGGCACAAATGTTCACCAGAAAGCATTTCTGATCAATGATCAATTTTTGATCAATGATTTAAGCCTAGGAGCCCAACTGAAATATTCAATTTTCATATCAATCAAGTGAATACATGTGCATATCAAGTGTCAGTGACAGCTTGGATTATCTACCTCTATAAGGTCATTACAAATTAAAATGTATGCTGGTTGTGTCCTAGTGTACTATGGAGTGATGGGGGCCTCTATGCTTAGGAAATTATGAATAATCAATATACAATACACCATACATACAGTATATTGACATATGCAAAATGGTAACATGTCTGTTTTATGTTCTACTTTGGCCTTTAACCTAGATGATATGTTGGCTACCTAACCACTTGATTTATTGATTGCTCATTATTTTTTATTTGTGGGTGTGGTCCTTTGTTTAAAACATGTCAGCCTGGCTTACTTCTCTCACACACTCAAAAAGTCTTTCAAAAACTTCAAACAACAACATGTGGAAATCCCATTGACTTTGGAGGGATACACCTGTCAAATTAGCCCAAATGTCATCAAGATACTGTACTCTACTGTATAGTGGTGTAGTTTACTCTGCTATACTGTACTGGACTGTACTGTAAAGTTATGTACTGTACTCTACTGCACCGTACTGTATGATACTGTACTGTACTGTACTGTACTGTACTGTACTGTGATGTACTGTACTGTACTGTACTGTATGTGATATACCATACTGTACTGTAGGCCTACTGTACTCTACTGTAGCGTACTGTATGCTACTGTACTGTACTGTGATACACCATACTGTACTGTACTGCACCGTACTGTACTGTACTGTACTGAACTGTACTGTAATGTGATATACCAAACTGTACTGTACTGCACCGTACTGTATGCTATTGTACTGTACTGCACCGTACTGCATGCGACTGTACTGTACTGTACTGTACTTTACTATTCTGCACCGTACTGTATGCTACTGTACTGTACTGTACTGTACTGTACTGTACTGTACTGTACTGTACTGTACTGTACTGTACTGTACTGCACTGCACTGCACTGTACTGTACAACTACATAGTAGAACTGAAACATGTGGAGCCTTCTGAGGTCATGTACAATATGATGCAAAATGGTGTAGTGGGAATGAGTTGTGTTACTATTACCACTCACAATCTATGGTAGACTATCCTTCCTCCCAGACTATTTGTGTGCCTTGCATATCAAGAAAATGAGTAATGAGTACCAGTAATGATTTACTTTTATAGTATATACCATATGAGAACTGTTGTTTTATATAGATATTTCTCCTATGGGTAAGGGTGGCAAAGACCTATGGTACATGTTGTCCATCAGCTGTCAGTTGTGAAGTAGCAATTGAAGTACTCAATGATTATTGAGCTAACTGTAATACAACTTGTGACACAAGTACTAGGTGAGGACTTGAAAAAAACAATTTACCTCTGCCTACTTACTCAACACCTACTTAGAAATGATTTCCATTTAATTTGAACTGAAGACATACTGTGGCCTACATGTATATTGAGTAATCTGTAATACCATTCTAAAGATGATTGAAGTGCACAATGCTACTTGTGAAAATGTTGAATTAGGTGATCTTATGGGTTCTTCATACATATGGAGAGATCCTGTCCTTTACCCTCTCTCATACAAATACAAAATATCTGTTAAGGAAATTAGAGGATGGAGAACCTGCTACCTTGGACATCATCTTGCACTGACACTTCCCCATTCAGATGCTGCTGAGTGAGCATTAGCAGCAGTCTATTCTTACCATAGTTTTAGTGTGGGAAATACTCATTTTAATTCAAACCAAGAATCTTCTCAAATCGTTCACAATGTTACATTTGCTGCCAAGAATGTAAGCCCAGTATGCACACTATCACACATACTTTCACACTATGTACATTTTTTGTAGTTTCACCAATCTGTCAAGCAGGCTACAACTGCCATTGCTTCATCTCTGCTGGGTTTGGGACTATATTAACATTGTCAGCTAAGTATAATGTCATGTACTAACAATGTAATGCATTACACAACATGACATTGTATATGACATGGTAGAATTATTTTTTTTCCGATGGCTCCTAGGCTAGAATTACAGCTTAATACAACACACCATGCAAAGTTTGGTGCTTTTATCACTTCCGTAATGGTGAAACCCTTACAGACACTAGTAATACCTTCTGCACTTTGCCTTTGTGGAGCACATACTCATTCTCACATTCACAGACCAGCTCTGGAGGCTACCAAGAAGGCACCTGGGGTTTATGAGCGAAAGTGCTGTCTCTCAGGCAGCCTGTCTCTCTGGCAGCCATCTTGAATTTTGTGTATCCAACACCATTTTTTTAAAAAGTGCATACAAAGACACATTTCTGCCAAATTACATGATTGCATCACTAATTTAACTATTCTTAGACTTATTTGCGAGTGGCGAGGGTTGCCATCTTGAAAAATGGTGGCCATCTTGGATTTTGCGTGGCCAACACCATATTTTGAAAAAGTACATTCAAATGAACAATTTTGCCAAATGACATGCTTGCATCACTAATTTAACTATTCTTAGACTTATTTAGAAGTGGAGAAGGTGGCCATCTTGAAAAATGGCGGCCATCTTGGATTTTTGCGTGGCCAACGCCCTGAGCTGATAGAGTACATTCTAATGAACATCTGTGCCAATTGTCATGCTTGCATACCAAAGTGAACTATTGTGGGCTATTTTGACAGTTAACTGCTGGACTAATACGAGACGAGACCCAGGGAGAGAGAGGTAGCACCCCCCTCAACACACCCAGCTAGCCAACGCATTGTAGCTATGCGCCGCTTCGGCGTGTCGTAATTTCCCTTCATTAGCTGAGACCAAATTGTCATGCTGACCTTATCAAATCAGTCATGAATATTTGTATCCATTTGATAAATGCCCATGCACTTGTCTTGTATTGATTTATTTTCTTAAACTTTTTTGTATTGCTGCGCGAGCATAGGCCTGATAGATCTTCTGTCTTTACGTGTCAGCTGTCTGTTAACTCTCCTTGGTCACAACCACCTGTGCTACTGCGTCTTGTATTACGTGTTAAACGGCGCAGCCCAACTTTCACTTTCTCAAATCCAACAAATATCTTGTTTTAGTCTATTGCTTGTCGTGTCTTTTGCAACTATGGTTTTAAACTAAATGTTTTTTGCTATCTTTTCCTTCTGTAATGGCATGTCACGTCATTATCAAGACTATCCTGAGCTGCCTCTTTGTATAGATGGCTAAGAAAGAAACCGTCTTTCCGTGCTGTTTGTGAATCACTTGGTAGATACGCGCTCCCTTTATTGTAATAGCTATGAAACATGGTAGCTTAACTTTGTTGTTGGAGTGTGTCTGATATTTTACAGGGCCTTCATGAGTTAAATTTTCTTGTGGTGTTCACGGATAGGCATGCAAACACGTTTTGTTCTGGGAAGCATTTAAGAATTGGGATGGATGTTTCAATATGGGATGGATGTTTCTTCATGGTTGAGGCGACGCAGTTTGGACACTCCAAGGCGTAGGCTATTTTATTATTAATATAAAATAGGAATTAAAAATGAATTCATAAAATAAATAAATATAGGCTACACAGGCCTATATATAGGTCCCTCCTCTATGAATGTATAGGGCTAATGTGAAATAGTAAATAGGCCTATGTAGACATGTATAATAATAAATATGTTGTAGTTTTCAGCCAACTCAGCCTATTCCCTTTGAATGGCTATGCCTTGGCATCATGCCTCTTTTATTATAAACTGCATCCTCCCAGTCAGTAAAGCCCTTTGTAAGGAAACTAAAGCTTGACCCTGAAGTTGCACAATAAGCTACATCCTCAGATGGCAAGTTGCTCAGCCATTCATATTTTTCTCCCAATGAAATTACACTTCAGCTGTTTTCCTCCAAAGATACAGGGATAGCTATCTCTGTAGTGCAAACCACCTATTTTGGAGTAAACTTTTTTCTTCCTAGAGTCGCATCAAACGTTTTGTTTTTATTTAGTTGTTATAGTTCTTCACAAGCGCAGAGGACAAAAGTCTATCAACGAGAAAGAAAAGTAGCCTATCCTTCACGCTCCTGAGCCATCTGATGCGTCACGGCCGGCTCTGGTCACGGCTATGCAGACACAATAGTCACGGGAGCCTCTTCAGGTGTGGATATTTTACTGCGATTGACTCTGACGAAGACGTGGCAACGTCGATAGTCTTGGCACTTGTCCAAATTAACAGGAAAATATCCACACCTGAAGATGTTCCGGTGACCTCCTCTGTCAGTGTTTATCACATGCTTTCCAATTTACAATCAATTACCTTTCACGGATATCCTGCTTTTACCTTTATGCAGCAGCTGATGCAGCAGCCGGCCTTCTTAAAATAATGACTCAAATGGCTTTTTACTACTTGTTACGCATGAGCTTTATGTAGGCTATACAACGGTTGGCTTTCTGTTAGCGGATATCTCACCAATCGCGTGCTTAATGGGCGCGTTCGTGACGGCACATTACTGCACAGGCTGCACACGCACACTTTGCCATTTCAATGCATTTTTTCCAAACAGAAAGCATGGTAATTTTGCGTTGCGCAATGCTCTGTCACGAACGCAACCAAACACTTGCGATGTCGGCTGAGTTGCGTTCTCTCCCACGAGTCGCACCACTTGCGATATTAATCAATCTGGTTTACTCTCAAAAACAGAACACAAAGACAAAACTAGAACACATAGCACATGGATGTTAACCAGTTTGCAAAGGAAGCTTCACAAAGGTTTATAGATGTTTTTGTGTGTTTCAGTTGGTCATATTTGCCGTTAAAATAATAATAATAATAAAAAAAACCTCTCACGATAGGCGAGGTCCGGACCTCGCTAGCCTCAAATGTAACTACGGCCATGGGCCAAGGGATAATGTCTTATGGCTCCTATGCTCCA
The DNA here is from genome assembly GCF_034702125.1 of Engraulis encrasicolus. Classification (NCBI taxonomy): domain Eukaryota; kingdom Metazoa; phylum Chordata; class Actinopteri; order Clupeiformes; family Engraulidae; genus Engraulis; species Engraulis encrasicolus. The sequence goes on along the minus strand of NW_026946192.1, from coordinate 90,919 downwards.
GCAGCATAGATTTCCGTTGTGTTATTTAAATTGTGTGTGTGCGTGTGTGAGCTGTGAAGCACTTTGAGTCACTTATGTAGTAGTGGCTTTGTGCTGCTGTTGATTAAGTATTGGGTCTGAGGGTACCACCATGCCAGACAAACAGCCTCCTGATTTCCCGTAAGACAGGTGGTTTCACGCACACTAGAGCAGGGGTGAATGGCCTTTGACTGAGATAAGATGGTATGCACTGGTAAATCGACTGCATTTTTTATAGCATCTTTTGAAAATGTTTGACTAAGTCTGGTTAAATTTGGATGGGTCATAATCACATGTACAGGCCTAACTGTAACAAAACTCTGTGGATCAACAACAAGCAAGAATCTAGTGGCAAAGATCTATGATCTGTCCAAAGTTCATCAAATTGAATAATTCTGATTTTATTGTCAAAACAAAGAGTTAAAGGAGAATTTCTGCCATTTTGGCAAGATATCTTATCTGATTCTGGTCGAGGAATAATGCCTAAAGGGGACTGTTTTCAATGAAAGCGGGAGGCAGCAGGCAAATGTTTCACCTTCTATGAAGCTTTTAGCGTGTATCAAAATGCTTCAGAGTGAATTGGCTTACTGGTTGGGCACACACAACGAACTCTAATTGGTCATTTTAGCATTAGCTAGCACAGACATGATACATTTGGAGATTTCAGAAATGGCGCACATACCTCTCCCAAACGTTCGTCTTCCACAGACGTCCTTGGAAATTGATTGCAGAATAGTAAACCATTTTCTTTTTGTCCACCAAAATCGACCCTCAGGAACTGAGCTAACCTACACATGGCTATGTTTGCTATTGTTTCGTAGCAGTCAGCTGACTGGTTTCAACACCCATTTTTGCACAGTGTCACATGACTGCTGGAAGCAGCGCACATTTGCTCATTATTTAGCTGCAGGAGAGAGGCGCCAGAAGTAAACTGTTTGCAATTTTGAGATGAATAGTTTGTCAGATTCTGATGTTGGAATTGAAGAGTTTGACGAGTTTGATGGTCGGGGTTATCTTTATGAACATGAATATACAGATGAGGAGTTGTTGGCACAAGACACAGTGAGGATGGCTCAGACTGAGGATCCAGAGACAGAGCTAGGTCACGCAGTGGAGAGGCATGGTGGTGCAGATGTGGACATTGTATTGCACTGACCACAAAGGAATACCGTATCTGCTGTATGAAGAGGGATCTTTTACAGCGCAATCCAGATGGGTAACAGAGCACAGAGTGTTTCCAGTAGTCATGTGACACTGACATTGCGCAAAAATGGGTGTTGAGACCAGTCAGTTGTCTGCTACGAAACAATAACAAACGTGGGCTAGCTCAGTAGCTGTATAGCTCAGTTCCTGAGGGTTGTTTTTGGTGGACAAAAAGGAAATGTATGACTTCTGCGATCAATTTCTAAGGACGTCTGTGGAAGACGGAAGTGGAGAGAGGTAGGTACGTCAGTTCTGAAATCTCCAAATGTATCATGCCTGTGCTAGCTAATGCTAAAATGACCAATTGGGGTTCGTTGTATGTGCCCAAACAGCAAGCCAATTCACTATGAAGCATTTTGATACATGCTAAAAGCTTCATAGAAGGTCAAACGAATGCCCGCTGCCTCCAACTTTCATTGAAAACAGCTGAAAACAGCGCAATTGAACAAATTTGCGCAGTGCGCATGAACCCTTTAGCCATTATCCCTGGGACAGAATCAGATAAGATATCTTGCAAAATGGCCGAAATTCTCCTTTAACCATACCTGTCAACCATTCCTAATTTCCCGGGAAACTCCCTAATTTTGATTCATTTCCCGATTTCTTCCCGATTTGATTTTTTTCCCGGAAATATCCCGGATTTTTCACATTATCAAAAAAACACGGTCGGTCCAGTAGGCCAAAGGTGGCTAACCCGCGGCTCTCGAGCCGCATGCGGCTCTTTGCCTGGTGTCTTGCGGCTCTTGCGTTCATGTCCAAGTTTGTGTTTATGTCCCATAGGCAATATGCATTGGAATTGCGCACACAAAGTTGATTAGAACTATGGCAAATAAGTGCCCTGTGGTCTGTAGGCTTTGCCTAAATGTGTCCTGAATGATCACCTTGATGTGTGACATTTGTTATTGCATTGGCCCAAATACAAAACGTGATTTAAGCATGTTCTAAAAATAGCGCTTTAAAAAGTGACCGCGTCTTTCGCTGACTAGACAAAATAGCGGCAGAATGTTTTAACCTAGAAGATTTGGCCATCACTCCTCAAGGCAATTACAACTCTCAATAAGGTCAAGAAAATGTACTACTGTCCATATGTGGATTCTATCGCTCGGATATGGCGGCAATACATGTGCAAATGAAGAGAGATGCGTCTGTCTGGAGCAGAGATGCGTCGAGAATCTCTGTGCTGCGTAGCCATCTCTGCGCTCTGTTAGAAGGAGTGTTCATGGCTATTGACCCGAATGTGACATTGTGTTTTTGGTTTAAAATCGACTTATTTTCGCGGGTTATACAAAAAATAGCGCCAAAAATAATGTTCTTTCCTAGTTTTCGCTGTGAATGTCGGCCGTGGTCTATCAGCCATTGTCAAAGCGGCGCGGGCACACAGCGTGAAGGTGGGAAACAAGTTACATCGACTTGTCGCTTGTCCTCGCTCAGTTTAGTCTCAAAAAGAAAACTTTGTTTTTTTTCCCATGGCCCCCTGTCAGCACCCGCTGAAACATTAACATAACACGTGGAAAATGAACGGCGATTTGACGAACCAACTTGTTTTGGATGGTGCCGTCGTCAGACATCCAATGATAATCTGTGCGCAAGAAAGCGGTGCCTGTGTGCGCCTAACCCCCAAATGAGCTAAGAGAGGCGGAGAATCTTTGTGCCGCGTTACTATCTTGGTGCTCTGTTATAAAGAGTGCTCATGGAAATTATGCTGTGTTTTAAAACGTGTTTTATTAAAATGTGACCTGTGTATGCCTACCTGTGTAGGCCTACCCTTGTCTTCGTATGTAAAACAACATTTTTATCTTGAAAAAAACTTTTCCCCCAAAAAAATTGAAGCAGTAAAAAAAAGGGGGGGGGGTCATCTTATATTCAGGATTGTCTTGTAGTCTGGCCATTACATTGGAGTGTAACATGAACATCAATCTGACACTTTGTGTGTGTGTGTGTGCGTGTGTGTGTGTGTGTGTGTGTGTGTGTGTGTGTGTGTGTGTGTGTGTGTGTGTGTGTGTGTGTGTGTGTGTGTGTGTGTGTGTGTGTGTGTGTGTGTGTGTAAGGAAGAGATGGTTAATGTTCATGCCCATGTGTTGTTGTGTATGCTGGCCTGTGGTGCGAGAAGGATGGGTGATGCCCAGGTTGGTGGGTGTGCGCATGTTTATATGCCCGCGTGATGTTTGTGTGCCGATGTGGCTCTTTGCTGTGGCACATTACAAAATGTGGCTCTTGGTCTCCGACTGGTTGGCCACCCCTGCATTAGGCTATTTATAGGCTACCCACGGCCCTGTCCGACGAGCCACACCCCCTCTTGAAGAGAGAGAGAAGGTCTTGCTTATCAAGCTACCTTAGTAAGTGAAGATTTTCTTGCACACCTCCTTGGTCAGGTGCGTAGGAGTGGAACCCCAAAGTCACCAACGTTAGATCAAAGAAAGCTCCCGCACACTGTTCACATTTGCATGGTTTAATGCAACGTTTCGGTCTACTGACCTTCTTCAAGCAATTCAAACAAAAACCCTTTTGTTTGAATTGCTTGAAGAAGGTCAGTAGACCGAAACGTTGCATTAAACCATGCAAATGTGAACAGTGTGCGGGAGCTTTCTTTGATTTATCAAGCTACCTGCCAGAAGACGCCGGTATGCCAGATACCACCAAGAATTGAAGTTCCTTGAAAATACGAGCTGTCAACCTCGAGCTCCGTAGCGCTTGTGCGCCCACTCTTTCCCTCAGAAACCGTCAGTTCATGCAACGCATAAAACAGCCTCGGAACAGCGAATCATGCGATTAACCTGCACCAGCGGGAAGTTTTGCACGAACAGACAACTTGTGCGACAAAGCAACAAGAAGAAACGCATTGCGCTCATTTCATTGTTTTGTTTTCATTGCATTGTTTCTCCACGCTGTAAAACGTGTGCTGAGGGATTTTAGACAGGATCTGTCTTTGCACGCGCGCTGTTGTGAAAAGCAGAGTGGAACGCACCGTCTGATCTGTCTCTGTCATCCCGTTGACTGTCAAAATTTGGCCTTTAGAAATTTTCCCGGATTTTGGGAGCTCAAAGTTGACAGGTATGCCTTTAACCCATCTGACTTTGAGTATTTGACTAGGATTAGGCTTAGAACTATTTTCTAGGATCTAACTCTTTGACACATTAGTATTAGTGACAAGTTTCGGCGAACAAGCCTTCATCAGTGCGTGGTACCACGCACTGATGAAGGCTTGATAGCCGAAACGCGTTTGCTTTTTGGACAATGTGGTAATATAAATAAATAACGAGACACAGTCTGTGAGTGCAGATTTTTTCTTCCTTAAGTTGACGCTTTTTATCTCGCACCCAAAGACTTTCGTTTTTCCAAGAAGTTGAGCGCGTCCTCTGCCAATACTATTAGTGACAAGTGCAACAAGCATAATCTTAGTCAAATAGCAAAGGTCAGTAGGCTATTCAGTTTGCTCTGTTATATTGGATAATGCACTTTGCCACTTCCCTTTACCAATCCTTAACAACTAGTCTCATCTCACTCAAAGGTCATTTATCACGTCGGCTGTGAAACCATCTGACTTACGGGAAATCAGGAGGCTGTGTCTCGCTATCTGTGCCCTCAGATCCAGGGATACTTGTCTCAGACGTCACAATTAGAGTAGAGTAGAGTAACATTTATAAATCCCGAAGGAAATTTAGGTGTCTAGTAGCATACATACAAAAATAAATAAATAGATTATTTAATATTAAACATTCAGATATAAAAAAGTTTGTCATTGCAATAGTTGTTGTTACTGATTGTTGAAGGAGGGATGGGAGGGTGATGGAAGGTGGGCATGGCAGGGGGGGGGGGGGGTGGTTATGCGGTCCAGTCACCAATAACAATCTCTTTCATTGTGTTCTTCTGAGTTGTTGAGTTAAATAGCTGGATGGCCCTGGGGACAAAGGACTTACGCAGCCTGTCAGTCTTGCTTGGAATCTGTGGATGAACAGACTTCGCTGGTTGGCAAAGACTGAGTGCAAGGGGTGATGGTCATTGTCCATTATAGAGTCCAATCTGCCCAATGTCATCTTTTCAGCTGTGGTACTAAGAGTCTCCAGTTCAGTACCAACAACAGAGCCTGCTTTCCTCACTAGCTTGTCCAGACGTCCAGCATCCCTCTTCCTAATGCTCCCGCCCCAGCATGCCACAGCATAAGAAAGTACACTAGCCATGACAGACTGGTAAAACATCTGGAGGAGTCTGTTGCAGACATTAAATGAGCTTAGCTTCCTCAGAAAGTAAAGCCTGCTCTGTCCTTTCTTGTAGACTGCATGTGAATTAACTGACCAGTCCAGTTTACTATCCAGATATACCCCCAGATATATGTAGGTGCAGACTGTCTCCACTGTCTCCCCCTCAATAGAGACAGGCACAAGGGGTGGGGTTGTTCGGCGGAAATCAACCACCGTTTCCTTTGTTTTGGTGGTGTTCAGCTGCAACTGATTGGTCCTACACCAACTAACAAAGTTCTCTACCAGTCCCCTGTACTCCCCCTCCTGCCCATCTTTAATACATCCAACAATGGCAGTGTCATCTGAGAATTTCTGTATGTGGCAGGTCACAGAATTGTAGCTAAAGTCAGTGGTGTATAGGGTGAACAAAACCAGGGAGAGCACCGTTCCTTGTGGAGCTCCAGTGCTACTGATCACAGTCTCTGATGTTAAGTTCTAACATAAGCCATTACTGCAAGGTATTTGTTTATTTATTGAAAAAAGAAATCCAAAACACACGGTCCTGAGTGAAGGTATTATAATAAGTTAAAAGGAACACAATGTCACTGCTACACAGTTGACTCAAAGTGCTTCACACCTCTCTCAGTCACACACACACACACACACACACACACACACACACACACACCAGGGGCGTCAGCTGACCCAATGCTATACAGGGGCACAGTAGGGCACCGAGAGATAATGCGAGCATGCAAAGCAGTTATTTATCTTCAAAAGTAAATAAATTATATTATTGCAAGTAGTGCATGTGCACTATTTTGTGCACATTCTGTAGATTTCTCTGTATGCTAAACTTGAGCTAAATTCCAAGGTAGCATTTTTTTGTTAAACTCATACCTGGGCACAGCAAATCAATACCCAGGCACATGCCCCTGTAAAATAGGTCTGGCGACGCCCCTGACACACACACACACACACACACACACACACACACACACACACACACACACACACACACACACACACACACACACCTTTGCTGCTGGAGAATAGTTGGGGACAATGATTGGTTGATTTGATGAGGTGGTGTTGGCTGCACAAATGCACAAACAAAACAAACTTGACACAAAGTAAGTGTAAGAATTGTGTTCACAGCTGGAAGATAGTCACAGAGGCAGAGATTTGTCAATCATCTTCAGAGTCTTCAGACACTCAGGTCAATTACAACAATACAGCTTAAGCAGTCATATCATGGGGCACATTTCCACCCTCCAAGTGTCTTTAAGGTAGTTTTACTGAACTTGTCAGTTTTGATTGGTTATCCTGATCGGGTGATCCTGATAAAATGTACAGAGTACTTTCAGAGACTTTCATGATTCTTTTGTAACATACCAAAAATGGCTCAGTGTGTCTCAAGTCACTCTGCAGCCTCTCTGTTTTTATCAAAAGAGGAATGTTCTTGGGTCACCTGATAAGGGCACACAAGCTAATGGTCTTGCTCATGGTCATACTTATATATTCTATATTCCGTCATCTCCCCATGTTTAACCCGTTATGCGGGTTAATTCTAGCAGAGCACAGCCCAGAGGCGATTTTAGCTTCTGGCCTGGCCCCCAGTGGTACCTGACGTGAGCGGCAAGCGTTCCATTTCTATTTCAGATCTGAGAATTTGTTTTAAAAGGGCTTTTTCAATTTTAAATAACAGCTCACTCAATGAAGGACTACCAACAAGACAAATCTAACTTACATTACCTGAATATGTAGGCCTAATCCTTGTGATTGGTACTAGGCCTACACCCTACTACACCTGGTATTACACCTGGTATTACACCCTATTGGTTGTCATAGTTATTTCTATATGATTGAGAGGAAAGAAAGTGAAAGGGTTAACTCAATTTCGAAACCAAAATAATCTGCCCAGCAACATAACGTTGCAGTGTTGCAAACTGCTTGCTGTCTTGCAACTATATAGACTATAATGTGTTAGCTTAGCTATCGAGGCCGCACCTGTTGCTTGCATGCACAGGGCAGGTCTGTGTCTGTATCTATAAATAAGAGGCGCTCCCTCTTATCTGTGTGCATAATGGAATAAACCCTTTTGTTGCTACAACTCTTGTGTTTCTTCCTCTGTGCACCGTGCTCTCTCCTTCTCAAGCAAACATGAAAATAACAATTAAAACATTCCCCTACCCAAAGTCATACCGATGGGAATCTCGCAACAAGGTGCGTATGTAAATGGACAGTAGCCTAGCCGCGCGGGCACCAAAGTCGCTCCTGCTCATTCCGAGCTAGTGTGTTCCAATAACAATAGCAAAGTAACGTCCAACCAGTTCCCAATCGTTAACATCAGTAAGTGAGAAGTTGGAGGGCCCGCATTCTCACATCACAATTACAGCATCACCAAAATATGGACAAACCTATCCTGCATATGGGCGAGACTATCAATGCAATGGCACACCTTGCACGAAGTGGTCAACAAAGCATAACACCAGCGAAAGTGAAAGTAATGTGTGTCGCGGTACCACCCACCTCACAAAATCTTAGCCACCGTTTATTACCTGTGTTAAACATTTTGGATATCCACAACCTAATAGTGGACGATTTTAATCGTCTTTCATTGCAACACTTTTACCAACGTTCACCAGCTTACAAAATTATGTCAGTTATGCTGACAAAATGTTATCATTGTCTGCACAAGCAAGAGAGCACTACTACCGTCTCATCACATGAATATGCGCGGATTTGGGTTCTGCCTCGGCTGCATGATAAATCCAGATATTATTAAACTAGAGACCTTTCGCAAAAATCATAAGACTGTACTCAACTTAGGTGGCATGCCAACCAATCAGAGGAGTTGTAGCAGACTCGTCACTTTGTTGAAGCTCATACTCCGGGTTGCCAGACGGGGCAGTCAGCAGTTTATCGCGAAGGGGGAAATTCATTTCCAATATAATTCACAAATAGCAATATTTTAAAAGGGTCCTGAGCTGGTGGGGCCCAGCCAAGTCACGATGGGGCCGTGGCCCCACTTAAAATAGCCTAAACTCGTTGGTTACAGTCATGGTTACAAATCGGCAAACAAAAATTAAATATGCTTTTTTTCCCCAGTTAGTCCACACAAAAAGTCTTGTGTATGTGTACGTGCAGGTATGTGTATGTGTGTGTCGTCCAGATCCTGGTTTGCGCTGGTGTCAATGTAGCATTTTCTTCTCTGGGCCAGATCCCAGTCCATCACTACCTGTTGAGAGAAATGTGTGTGTGTGTGTGGTGTGCATGCTCAAGGGCCATGGGAGTGTGTGTGCTAAGGGCTGTGTGTGCATGTGTGTGTGTGTGTGTGTGTGTGTGTGTGTGTGTGTGTGTGTGTGTACAAGGGCCATGGGAGTGTGTCTGCTAAGGGCTGTGTGCGTGTCTGTGTCTGTCTGTGTGTGCAAGGGTCATGGGAGTGTGTGTGCTAAGGGCTGTGTGTGTGTGCTAAGGGCCATGGGAGTGTGTGTGTTAAGGGCTGTGTGTGTGTGTTTGTGTGTGTTAGGGTCATGGGAGTGTGTATGTTTGTGTCTTCAAACTCTTGGTTTGCGTAGGTGATCTTTGTGTCAATTTAGCATTTAGTCTATTATTGCCTGTTGAGAAACATACAGTAGGTCAAAACACACAACGCACAATACATGCTTGTCCTTTTAACTATGTATCTTTTCCGTCAGCAGCGAGTGTTCCTAATTCAAAAGGATAGCAAGTATGATTATTTCGTTAGTAACATGTTCGTTCAACTGCCTGTGCACTCCTGATTTGAAGGATAAAAGACATGCAATTATCTGGTTATTAATAACATGATAACTGTGAAGATTATTCAAAGGATAGAAATAGATGATTAAGCCCATCCCATTATTCACATCATGTGACAATCATTTTTAAAAATGCTGTAATAGCAACAATACTATTTATCCAAAACATAAGATGTTTACAGTTTATCTTATTTCAACACTTCTTGGTCTAATGCAACATTAGACCATACTCAGCACTTCAGATCTCATCAGACTCTAAAATAAATCCACCGTGGCCAAAAGAGCCACCACCTGTCCACTCTGTAAGTTAATAGTTTGGTGTGTGTGTATGCTAACTACAGGTGTGTGCCAGGGCTTTATCATCTCTCTCTCAAACACACAGACACAGAGTTCACTGACCTGCTTCCAAATAGTGGACCCTCCTGGTAAGGAAGGTTCACAGAATCAGTGGATTTGAATAATAATTGGAAAAAAATAGCATAAAAGTTGTTCAGGCAAATTAAACCACTGTTCGCTCATACCCCATCGATGACACTCAAGCCTGGAGACCCATCAGCCTGCATCTAAGCCATGGCACACAGCTGCTCTTGATTAAGATACAAGAAATCACTGATTACACCAAATTCAGGGATAAACACAAGTCAAGTCATCAGTTTCTTCATATGCAGTTTTGCTTTTCCCCCCCTTTTACTTCCATTTCCACAATCTCTAATCATTCAGCTGATTCCCCCCCCCCCCCCCAACATGTAAGTCCACATTTGGTGTTTTTCTGTTCTTTACGTATTGCATTACCCATATTCCAAGATTATTTATGCTTCATGTCTTATTTTGCTAAAGCCTACACAGTGGGCATCCCAAACATTTGGGCAGCACTTAAAGGAGAATTTCGGCCATTTTTTCAAGATATCTGACTCAGGCGCGTAACTATAGGCGGTGCAGCCGGTGCAGCCGCACCGGGGCCCGCGACCGCTGGGGGGCCCGCGAACGGGCCCTCCGAAGTGGATCGCGGGCCCCCCCATATAGCCCTATACGTTGATTACGAGTTAAAAAATGGATAGGCATTGTATCCTGTGCGCTACATTGACCGAATGTCCAGACACTATTTATAGACCGTGTCAGACTCCCACAAGACGGTGGGAATTTACAGCATTAAATAAATTGCAAATTGACACTTTTAGTTACTATATTGCTACAGGTCATTACATGGGCAGTGAAATTGTTCAGACAAATGTTTCAAATAGCAATAAAGGTAACACATGAACGCTATATGTGTGCATTTTATTTTTTACATTGCGGCCAGGGATTGTGGGATATATATTTTCATACACTATCATTGGCTGTATGTAAACAGGGAGCGTGAGTCACCAGTGGTAACGTTCTGTTTGGAATTACCACATGATTGATAACCTTACCAAATTAAATGCATGCTGGTCAGTCGAACGTGGACTCTTTTGTTCTCATCTTATCCATGTTGTAGTAGTAGGCTATGCGTTGTTGGCTTGAAGGCGGAATATAAATGTTTAGTCACTTCATTCGCCAAGAATAGAGATGGCTACTGGCTAGCAAGAACATCCTATGGATATTAGACCTCCTTGGATATTATCTGAGAAGATTTCAAAGACGCTACGAAGAAGGTAAGGACAGGTTTCCCTATAATGATGTCCGCCGCGGCATTATATTGATTTCATATCACTCATCTCCTTCAGGGATTTTCCAATTGTTGTCACTTTCTAGTCCAGTAGTCTGGGTTCGGCAGGGTCTGGCTAAACGAAAGAGACGAGGCACATTTTTAACGGTGTCCATTCTAGTTTGTAATCTGTGACAGCGGTATTGCTGTAGTTATTCCCAGCGTTGTAACTTAGTTGTGTGTTCTCCAATTGACAACTAGTTGTGCTGACTTGCTAACAGCACCTCCACTCCATGTTGATTTTATCATCTAGCGTTTGTTAGCATTATATAAATTAAGTTCTTCTGTTAGCTTGGCTATGTTACGAAGTGGACTCTGGAGTTGTCAGCTAGGGGAGGGGAGAAAGAAATCTAAATAAGTGGACGATTCTGTGTGCGTGTGTAGAGCTCTATCTGCGTATGTTTTACTGGTGGGCTGTCACCGATGTGTTGTCATGGTTGTCTTGGATGTTGTGTATCCACCCATGCACCGTCTCCATCTTTTCCCATGTTTTTGGTAGCCGGGACCGTCTTCCATAACCAGCGTTGCATATTGTGCCGTTATTTGATGATGCCAAAGGACGCAAAACTACTTTGCAATGGCACCTTGTGTATGTGGGGTAGTGGAATATTGAAATCATTATGAAGGCATATTCTGTTGATTGTGCCATCTATCTTTTAAGTCCTTAGTGTTATTTTTTTTGATGAAGTTTAAACTGGGGTGTTTAAGATCAGCATGGTTGACTCCCTCGTCTGTGTAGCCTGCTGTCAGCAGGCACCGTGCGCTCGCAAGCATACGCAGCCCCCTGTCCCTGTCTCAACCGGTCTCTAGACACATATTCCAAAAGCCTTTCTTTGCGTTTGTCCTGTTGTTGTTTTTTTGGGACAGATAACTTAAATACTCTATGATGTAAATGTGCACATCGTTGCAGCATTCACAATGCTGTTGCAATTGCAAAGAAAATAGCCCACCCTTTCACCCGTAATGGCTAGATAAAATATCCTAAAATTAGCACAACCTCCGGGGGCCCGTGCTGGATACTCGCACCGGGGCCCGTGACCGAGTTGTTACGCCGCTGATCTATCTTATCTGATTCTGGTCAAGGGATAATGGCTATAGGCTCATATGCTCCAGCAGCATAGATTTCCGTTGTGTTATTTAAATTGTGTGTGTGCGTGTGTGAGCTGTGAAGCACTTTGAGTCACCTATGTAGTAGTGGCTTTGGGTTGCTGTTGACAAAGTATTGGGTCTGAGGGCACCACCATGTCAGACACACAGCCTCCTAATTTCCCGTAAAACAGGTGGTTTCACGCACACTAGAGCAGGGGTGAATGGCCTTTGACTGAGATAAGATGGTATGCACTGGTAAATCGACTGCATTTTTTATAGCATCTTATGAAAATGTTCGGTTAAGTCTGGTTAAATTTGGATGAGTCATAATCACATGTACAGGCCTAACTGTAACAACAATCAAGAATCTAGTGGCAAAGTGTTCCTTGAAAGATCTATGATCTGTCCAAAGTTCATCAAATTGAATAATTCTGATTTTATTTTCAAACCGAAGAGTTAAAGGAGAATTTCGGCCATTTTGGCAAGATATCTTATCTGATTCTGGCCAAGGGATAATGGCTAAAGGGGACCCTGCGAGACATGTTCATGCGCACTGCACAAAGTTGTTCAATTGCGCTCGCTGTTTTCAGCTGTTTTCAATAAAAGCGGGAGGCAGCGGGCATACATTTCACCTTCTATGAAGCTTTTAGCATGTATCAAAATGCTTCATAGTGAATTGGCTTGCTGTTTTGGCACATACAAACGAAACCCCAATTGGTCATTTTAGCATTAGCTAGCACAGGCATGATGAAATTTGGAGATTTCAGAACTGACGTACCTACCTCTCTCCACTTCCGTCTTCCACAGACGTCCTTAGAAATTGATCGCAGAAGTCATACATTATAGCAACCCATTTTGTTTTTGTCCACCAAAAACGAACCCCTCGAACTGAGCTATACACATGGCTATGTTTGTTATTGTTTCGTAGCAGACAGCTGACTGGTTTCAACACCCAATATCTTGCCAAAATGGCCGAAATTCTCCTTTAACCATACCTGTCAACCATCCCTAATTTCCCGGGAAACTCCCTAATTTTGACTAATTTCCAGATTTCTTCCCGATTTGAATTTTTCCCGGAAATATCCCGGATTTTTCACATTATCAAAAAAACACGGTCCAGTGGGCTATTTATAGGCTACCCACGGCCCTATCCGACGAGACACACCCCCTCTTGAAGAGAGAGACAGAGTGTCTTGCTACCTGCCAGAAGACGGTATGCCAGATACCACCAAGAATTGAAGTTCCTTGAAAATACGAGCTGTCAACCTTGAGCTCCGTAGCGCTTGTGCGCCCACTCTTTCCCTCAGAAACCGTCAGTTCATGCAACGCATAAAACAGCCTCGGAACAGCGAATCATGCGATTAACCTAACCACAACCTGTACCAGCATTAAGTTTTGCACGAACAGACAAAACAACAAGAAGAAACTCATTGCGCTCATTTCATTGTTTTGTTTTCATTGCATTGTTTCTCCACGCTGTAAAAACGTGTGCTAAGGGATTTTAGACAGGATCTGTCTTTGCAAAGCAGAGTAGAACGCACCGTCCGATCTGTCTCTGTCATCCCGTTGACTGTCAAAATTTGGCCTTTAGAAAATTTCCCGGATTTTGGGAGCTCAAAGTTGACAGGTATGGCTTTAACCCATCTGGTGATAAATTACCTTTGAANACCGTATTGGCCCGAATATAAGACGTGGTTTTTGTTATAAAAATAGTACTCTAAAAAGGGGGGTCGTCTTATTTCCGCGTGCTAGAGATTTTTTTTTTTTTTCACTTAACCTGAATGCGGCCATTAGTCTATGCTTCACAACAATGCCACACAAATCAATAATGGATGGGTTAAGAGATTGTTTTGTCCATATCAAATTTGCAGATGCTTGTTTCATTATGACTGTTACACTCTATCAACTGTCAATGTCAACGCGATGCGACGACAGTGCAAGGGGAAAAACACAAGTCAATCGCGGCTCGTTACTCTGCTTTTATTTGTGTTTGGTTTTACAGTCTCATCAGGAAAGCTTTGGTCGTTCTCTCTGGTCAGCCGACAACACCACTAGAAATAAAGAAATGAAGGGTGATTTGACGAACAACCTGTAGGCTAAGTTTTGGATGCTGTCATCAGCCAATCAATGGTCATCTGTGTGTGCGCGAGAAAGCGGCGCCTTGTCTTGTTCATATAAAATCACTAGGAGTTTTACTCTTGGTACGAAATGAATATCAATCAGACTTCTAATGTCAACGTGGTTTTGAGAGGCAGCGCATCGGTTTCAAGTGCAATGCGTCAATCTGCCTTTGGTCACGTTCGGTTTCTAAAGTCCAACGGAAAACTTTGGATGCATAAAAAGAACGGCAATTTGGCGAGACGGCTTCTGGTTAGATATTGCTGTTAACTAAGCATTTTGCAAAATCTGTGCATTGCACAATAGATTGCCTATCTCTACTGGACTGATTGCCTGGCTGGCGCAGACTAATGCTCTGAGTGTAGCCTATGTTGCGTCGCACTTTAAACAGGCGGGCCCAGGTGGCTGTAGCCTGTAGGTGCCTATTGGCGCTTGACAAGTGAAGTGAGTTGGCTAAAGAAAGGAAAAGGATATGAGTAGCCATCTGTGGTCTTATATCATGGAAATTTCATGAAGATTATATTGTGAAATTTGTTCTTTGTAAAAAGACTCAGATTTTCCAACAAATTAAAAACTGCATTTTGAGAAAAGTTTCCAATGTGAAACAAAATTAAGTCTTCAAAAAACTTTTTTCCCCAAAACATGAGCCTGAAAATGGGGGGGTCGTCTTATAATCAGGATCGTCTTATATTCGGGCTAATACGGTATTTGATTAGGAATAGGCTTAGAACTCTTTTCTAGAATCTAACTCTTTGATTACATTAGCATTAGTGACAAGTGCAACAAGCATAATCTTAGTCAAATAGCTAAGCACTGATTCTTGAAAGTTTGGCAAAAACATGTCCCTGCAGTAAAATATTAATTCTGTTGAAAATCAACTAAATTTTCACAAACAAAATGAACCCAGGTAATGGCCAAGGGGTCTGTCACACGAATACACAGTTGTTTGAAATATTTAAGTGTAATTTTATTACTTTTCATGGCTATAAACCTGTCCACACCCTGTAAAAATGCCTGTCCCAAGGAGTGGCATCATCATTTCAATTGACTTAAAATACAAAAATCACTAACAGAATTGAACAATATCACCATGATGTGGAAGACCATATTAAAGTGGTTCTACAGATGTGCACATAGTGGATGTAAAACAATATTTACTATTATTTACTGATTGCTCAAAATGTGTCCAGCATATTGGTCACCACCGTCAGATTTTTTCTAAAAGACAATAAAATCAGGTATGCACAAGGTAATTTTCATTACCGAGGACCCCTTTTCAAAGCTTTAGCTCTACTGCCTACTTCACCATCACTGAAGCTCCAGTAAGTTTATTATTTTGTCCTCAATTTGTTAATTTGTTTGGACACTGGTACTGTCCCAACCATAAACTGTCAACACCGTCGGGGGTTTTAATAGTATTGTATTACATTAATGTTAATAAATATAATTTTTTTCAGAAAAGGTATGAAGCACCCAAGAAACAGAGCGAAAATGAAATGGCTAATGTGAACAAACAATGCATAATATTTAAAAGAGTGCTTTTTTGTCTCACACACCGTCAGATGTCACCACCGTCAGATTTTGTTCTGCTCATCATGTTGTTCCATATTTTACTAAATTGTGCTGGTTAATGAAACATTACTAGGCATGTTAGTAATAATTGTGATCCAAAATGATACTCTAGCCACCACTGAGGTGCATTTGAAGGTTTTTTTGTCAGAAAACCTGACGGTGGTGACATCTGATGGAGTTCACCAAAAAACACATGTTTTACGTGTTTTTGACATGTTTTAAGAATATGCATACAATAAGTATCTACAGTTATGTTGAATTGTCAAAGTAATTCACTTTAATACAGTAAACATGTGTTTTTACTTCTAATTCTGTCTGCCGCTGTTGACAAAACAAGAAAGAGCCCATTTTATGAAAAATGTTAAACATGGGGAGCTTGGCCAATGCATTCACTGCACAGCCAAGACCTACATCTATGATAATACACCTCTATATTTTGGATTTGAACAACTTAAAACCTGTTTTTGCCACAAGAACCAGTGGCCTACTTCCTAGAGAATCTAACTAATGAAGAAAAAACACATGCACAAACATACTGTGCACACACAAAAATGAAGTGTTTATGCAAGATGCCATTGACTTGAGAGGGCTATTTATTTTGCTAAATGCGGGTACTAATTAGGCCACTTTCACCACTCTCAGATTACTGTCACCACCGTCAGTTCAAAAGTCACCACCGTAAGAAGGAGTTTTGGACATTTTAAATGAATGTGCTTACAACATTTTCCTTAGGAGTTGTTGAAATATCAAAGTAATAGCCAATTTAAGCCTACACGAATATTTGTGAAATTACAAAAAAATGTTTGTTGTATTTAGGCGTTAAGTAAGCATCGTATGACGGTACATATTTTAAAATCAGAACACATGAAACAGTATTAAAATAGAACAAAAGTGAATTTTCAACATTTAAAGGCATATGTGTGAACCAAAAAATACACATAATCACTTAAAAACTCCAGATACATATGCAACCAAATCAATACAATTTTAATAACTTTTTATTGTGTCTGACGGTGTTGACAAAAAACAAGGTATGATCGGAGAAAAGCCTGATTTCTGAAAAAAATACATAATGGGGAGATTGGCCTTGTGCATTTCTGAAAAGCCAAGACCTTAGTCTACGAGGATATACCATATAATTTTGTAATTCACTTTGTTTTTTTCTGTCAACATTACAACCTGTTTTAGCCACTTTCTCAAGAATCAGTGAAAGGACAGTAGGCTATTCAGATTGCTCTGTTATATTGGATAATGCACTTTGCCACTTCCCCTTACCAATCCTTAACAACTAGTCTCATCTCACTCAAAGGTCATTTATCACGTCGGCTGTGAAACCATCTGACTTACGGGAAATCAGGAGGCTGTGTCTGGCTATCTGTGCCCTCAGATCCAGGGATACTTGTCTCAGACGTCACAATTAGAGTAGAGTAGAGTAACATTTATAAATCCCGAAGGAAATTTAGGTGTCTAGTAGCATACATACAAAAATAAATAAATAGATTATTTCATATTAAACATTCAGATATAAAAAAGTCTTTCATTGCAATAGTTGTTGTTACTGATTGTTTAAGGAGGGATGGGAGGGTGATGGAAGGTGGGCATGGCAGGGGGGGGGGGGGGGTTATGCGGTCCAGTCAACTATAACAATCTCCTTCAGTGTGTTCTTCTGAGTTGTTGAGTTAAATAGCTGGATGGCCCTGGGGACAAAAGACTTACACAGCCTGTCAGTCTTGCAGGGAATGGCGAGGAATCTGTGGCTGAACAGACTTTGCTGGTTGGCAAAGACTGAGTGCAAGGGGTGACGGTCATTGTCCATTATAGGGTCCAATATGTCCAATGTCCTCTTTTCAGCTGTGCTACTAAGAGCCTCCAGTTCTGTACCAACAACAGATCCTGCTTTCCTCACTAGCTTGTCCAGACGTCCAGCATCTCTCTTCCTAATGCTCCCGCCCCAGCATGCCACAGCATATGAAAGCACACTAGCCATGACAGACTGGTAAAACATCTGGAGGAGTCTGTTGCAGACATTAAATGATCTTAGCTTCCTCAGAAAGTAAAGCCTGCTCTGTCCTTTCTTGTAGACTGCATGTGAATTAACTGACCAGTCCAGTTTACTATCCAGATGTACCCCCAGATATTTGTAGGTGCAGACTGTCTCCACTGTCTCCCCCTCAATAGAGACAGGCACAAGGGGTGGGGTTGTTCGCCGGAAATCAACCACCATTTCCTTTGTTTTGGTGGTGTTCAGCTGCAACTGATTGGTCCTACACCATCTAACAAAGTTCTCCACCAGTCCCCTGTACTCCCCCTCCTGCCCATCTTTAATACATCCAACAATGGCAGTGTCATCTGAGAATTTCTGCATGTGGCAGGTCACAGAATTGTAGCTAAAGTCAGTGGTGTATAGGGTGAACAAAACCAGGGAGAGCACCGTTCCTTGTGGAGCTCCAGTGCTACTGATCACAGTCTCTGATGTTAAGTTCTAACATAAGCCATTACTGCAAGGTATTTGTTTATTTATTGAAAAAAGAAATCCAAAACACACGGTCCTGAGTGAAGGTATTATAATAAGTTAAAAGGAACACAATGTCACTGCTACACAGTTGACTCAAAGTGCTTCACACCTCTCTCAGTCACACACACACACACACACACACACACACACACACACACACACACACACACACACACACACACACACACACACACACACACACACACACACACACACACACACACACACACACACACACACACACATACATACACACACACACACAAATCTATGCTGCTGAAGAATAGTTGGGGACAATGATTGGTTGATTTGATGAGGTGGTGTTGGCTGCACAAATGCCCAAACAAAACAAACTTGACACAAAGTAAGTGTAAGAATTTTGTTCACAGCTGGAAGTTTTGTCAATCATCTTCAGAGTCTTCAGACACTCAGGTCAATTACAACAATACAGCTTAAGCAGTCATATCATCGGAGAAAGGCGCATTTCCGCCCTCCAAGTGTCTGTAAGGTAGTTTTATTGAACTTGTCTTTCAGTTTTTCATTAGTTGTCCTGATCGGGTGATCCTGATAGAAGTTACAGAGTACCTTCAGAGACTTTCATGATACTTTTGTAACATACCTTAACAATGGCTTAGTGTGTCTGAACGTACTCTGCAGCCTCTGTGTTCGGTTTGTATCAAAAGAAGAATGTTCTTAGGTCTCCCGATAAGGGCAAACAAGTTAATGGTCTTGCTAGTGGTCATACTTATTCTATATTCCTACATCTCCCTCTGTTTAACCCATTAAGCGGGTTAATTCTAGCAAAGCGCAGCCCAGAGGCGATTTTAGCTTCTGATCTTTAGGGTTGCCTGGCCCCCAGTGGTACCTGACGTGAGCGGCAAGCGTTCCATTTCTATTTCAGATCTGAGAATTTGTTTTTAAAAGGCTTCTTCAATTTTAAATAACAGCTCACTCAATGAAGGACTACCAACAAGACATCACGTTTTTCGCCACTACATCTAACTTCCATTACCTGAATAGGTAGGCCTAATCCTTGTGATTGGTATTAGGCCTACACCCTACTGCACCTGGTATTACACTCTATTGGTTTTCATAGTTATTTCTATATGATTGAGAGGAAGGAAAGTGAAAGGGTTAACTCAATTTCGAAACCAAAAGAATCTGCCCAGCAACATAACGTAACACAACGGCAGGTCTGTGTCTGAATCTATAAATAAGGGCGCTCCCTCTTATCTGTGTGCATAATGGAATAAACCCTTTTGTTGCCACAACTCTTGTGTTTCTTCCTCTGTGCACCGAGCGCTCTCCTTCTCAAGCAAACATGAAAATAACAATTAAAACATTCCCCTGCCCAAAGTCATACCGATGGGAATCTCGCAACAAGGTGCGTATTCCATGTCACACTTGTAAATGGACAGTTCCCTATCCGCGCGGGCACCAAAGTCGCTCCTGCTCATTCCGAGCCAGTGTGTTCCAATAACAATAGCAAAGTAACGTCCAACCAGTTCCCAATCATTAACATCAGTAAATGAGAAGTTCTCACAAATTTACAGCATCACCAAAATATGGATAAACCTCTCCTGCATATGGGCGAGACTATCAATGCAATGGCACACCTTGCACGAAGTGGTCAACAAAGCATAACACCAGCGAAAGTGAAAGTAATGTGCGTCGCGGCACCACCCACCTCACAAAATCTTAGCCACCGTTTATTACCTGTGTTAAACATTTTGGATATCCACAACCTAATAGTGGACGATTGTAATCGTCTTTCATTGCAACACTTTTACCAACGTTCACCAGCTTACAAAATTATGTCAGTTATGCTGACAAAATGTTATCATTGTCCGCACAAGCAAGAGAGCACTACTACCGTCTCATCACCACTGTTGGGAAAGTTACTCAAAAACTGTAATGCACTACTTATTACATGTTACTGTCATTTAAAAGTAATGCCTTACATTACAACATTACATTTTTTAAAAAGTAAGGCATTACACTACTTTTGCATTACTTTTAGTTACTTTAGCCAAAATGACTGGAAATAAGGATTTGGCAATCTACAGTGCAAATCTATGAGGTGGCATGACTTTCACCTGCCATCCACAAGTCGTTTTGGAAGCCTGCAGACTGAAAACCAACATTTTCAGGAATTGCGTCTTACCCACATACAATAAGGCCTAAGAAAAATAAAAGTTTGGTTCCGGTTGGTTGTCAGGTTTGGTCAGATTTTTTTTTCTTTTTTCAATTTTTTAAAAATGTCCGACCCACCAACCCCCCACATGCGCCAGATTTTGTCATAAACGTTGTTGAACAATGCCAAGGACGATAGTGGAGTTGAGGCTTCATATAAGTACAGCTGAAGCTACAGTTGAATATAATAAGCATTAATGAGCCAAGAGGCCTATAATATTTTATTTCAAATTTTATTCGAATTGAATGCATCCCCTCCTTTCCTGACTAATTTGGTGGTGCTATGGCACCTCTTCAAATCGTCAAATTGTTTGTAGGCTACTGTTTTTTGACGTGGAAAGCGGTTTGGGTTTCAAGTACAGTGTGCATTTAACTTAAATGTTCTTGGCGTCCTTATTTTCAATGGAGTCAAAGTAGTGGGCATATACCCATCTTGAAAACGAGCAAGCTGGATCTTCTGGATCGGTCATCCTTTGTCAGCCTGCCATTTCGAGAGACGAAGCGTGAAAGAGGAAGCAATGTTCTGCGTGAAACTTTAAAATCTCTGCGCGGACGTAGGCTATCATAGGCAATAGCTGATCTCACGGTGATCCGCGAACATTGTATAAAGAAAACAAAATACCCACACAAAATTTAGGTGAAAAAAAATGCGTTGTAATGTGCAAGTTACTTGCATTGTAACGAGGACATATTACCGATTTTTTCCCCTGTAATCAGTTACATTACTGCGTTACTCAAAAAGGTAATGCATTACAGTAATTAGTTACTTTTGTAACGAGTTACTCCCAACACTGCTCATCACATGAATATGCGCGGATTTGGGTTCTGCCTCGGCTGCATGATAAATCCAGATATTATTAAACTAGAGACCTTTCGCAAAAATCATAAGACTGTACTCAACTTAGGCGGCAATCAGTTGCATGGACATGCCAACCAATCAGAGGAGTTGTAGCAGACTCGTCACTTTGTTGAAGCTCATACTCCGGGTTGCCAGACGGGGCAGTCAGCAGCTTATCGCGAAGGGGAAAATTAATTTCCAATATAATTCACAAATAGCAATATTTTAAAAGGGTCCTGAGCTGGTGGGGCCCAGCCAAGTCACGGTGGGGCCTTGGCCCCACTTAAAATAGCCTAAACTCGCCCCTGGCACAGCCAATGAGCAGGGCACCATGGACCGTGACTCCCCATGGGTGCCCCCCCCCCCCCCCCCCTCCGGACCAAAATGTCAGCCAGCCAGCTCGGAGCAAAAACGCCATAGGCAAGGGTCACCCAGATAACAATCCATCACACCCACAAACCTATATCAGTGTGGAAGATGATGTGTACGTAATTAACCAGTCCATATCGATCATCAGTGTGTCTGTGTATGCAAAGAGAGATAGACAGACAGAGATAAAGAGACAGTAGGCAAGAGAGTGTGTGAGAGAGAGAGAGATAGAGAGAGAAAATATTAGAGAAAATGAAATAGTAATCTAAATGAAAAATAAAAACACAGCAAAGCAGCCATGAACCTGTCCCTACACATTCTACAACAATTTCGCTGAATTGGTCACGTCATTGGTTACAGTCATGGTTACAAACAAAACAAAAATTAAATATGCTTCTTTTTCTTTTTTCAGTTAGTCCACACAAAAATTATTTGGCCGGGTATGTGTATGTGTGTGTCATCCAGATTCTGGTTTGCGATGGTGGCCGTGGTGTCAATGTAGCATTTTTTTTCTCTGGCCAGATCCCAGTCCATCACTGCCTGTTGAGAGAAATGTGTGTGGGGTGTGTGTGTGTGTGTATGCTCAAGGGCCATGGGAGTGTGTGTGCTAAGGGCTGTGTGCATGTGTGTCTGTGTATATGTGTGTGTGTGTGTACAAGGGTCATGGGAGTATGTCTGCTAAGGGCTGTGTGCGTGTCTGTGTGTGCAAGGGCCATATGGGAGTGTGTGTGCTAAGGGCTGTGTGTGTGTGTTTGTGTGTGCTAAGGGCCATGGGAGTGTGCGTATGTTCGTGTCTTCCAACTCCTGGTTTGCGTAGGTGATCTTTGTGTCAATTTAGCATTTAGTCTATTATTGCCTGTTGAGAAGCATAGATCAGAACACACACAACACAGTATATTCTTGTCCTGTTAACTATGTATCTTTTCCGTCAGCAGCAAGTGATGAAGTAATAAAAAATACTGAGCATTTTTTCCCCATACGCTGACCATTACACAAACACAAACTTCCTGATACAGACTTACTAGAATCGCTCAAATCAGGAATCACACTCCAACACTTTTACAATTAGGAAACCATCTGTGAGTTTTTTTCACACACACAAATGTACACGCCTGCTTTATCAACAACAACACACACACACTCTCACACACTTAGGCCTTGCCTAGTTGAAGGAATAACAACCCAGTGTTCGCCTCTTTGACCAACAGAATCGCTGGACACTCGACAGCTTCACATCATACATACACAGCATCTGCATCCACACAACAAATGTACTCGCACACAACACACCTTACACTCATCAAATTAACAGCTTGCACAGTTGACACACCGTTTCCTCTTTGACCAACAGAAACACACCACACTTGACATCTACATAGGCCTATCATCTACAGATACACACACACACATCTGGCAGAGCCTGTCACACAACAACTTACACTCATCAAACCTCTTCCTTAACTCATCAAACTCTGCTGTAAAAAAGTGCATCCTATCTACTACTAATGTGTCAGTATAGACAGTTATTATGGGATAAAACGCTCTGAGTGCTCACAGGAATGGAGAGGTGCTGTAAAAAAATGCAGTAAATTTACCAGTCCATGCAAAACAAGTCTTATCAGTCAAAGGTCTCAGTCAAAGGTCATTTTTCAGCACCTGCTTTAGTGTGTGTGAAATCACCTTAACATAATATTGATGTCTGAGACAAGTACTCTGAGTGCACCGCCATGCCAGACACAGCCTCCTGATTTCCCGTAAGACAGGTGGTTTCACATACACTGGAGCACGGGTGATAAATGACCTTTGAGTATTTGACTAACACTGTTTTCACACCTGTCCCTTTCAGCCGCCTAAGCAAACTCAGAGTAGTGACTCAGCATTTTTGCCGCATATGTGAAAGCTCCAAAGCGTACCCAGACCCCTCGAAAGTGAACCGTACTGTGACCTTGGTTGACATGGTTTCAGTTCGGTTTGCTTATGAGTTCTGACATGTTACACTTGTGACTAGGTGTAATCATTTCAGGCGGGCTCTGGAGGACAGGGTGTGATAAACAAGAAGAGTGACACACCATAAAAGCCTAAAAGGACCATAACGATCGGCCAGTTCTTTTTTAATACACTCACAATATGAACAAAACTAGAACTGAGTCCTTTTGCTGTCGGTTCGCTTTTTGGTCCACTTAAAGAGGACTGAGTTTGGTTCACTTAAAGGGGACCAGGTGTGAAAACCCTATAAGATTAGGCTTAGAACTCTTTTATAGGTTATAAGACTTTGATTACATTAGCATTGGTGATGAGCTGGGAAGATCATTAAGGCACCTCTCCCCTCCTTGCAAGATATCTACACCACCTCACCAGCAAAGCCCTCCCAATTGTGAGGAATGAGACCCACCTAGCACACAACCTGATCAGTCTCCTGCCCTCCGGAAAGAGATGCAGGAACCTCAGGTCCAGAATCACCAGACTGGCCAACAGCTTCATCGACCATCCATCAGGATGCTGAGCTCAATCCCCCTCCTCCCAGGACAGACTGCTCCAGCCACCAGGCAGACAGGCAGCTAGGACCCTGCAACCCTACCCCACGGTGGATTTATTTTAGAGTCTGATGCAGAGGCGATTTTAGCTTCTGATCTTTAGGGGTGCCTGGCCCCCAGTGATAGGCTGACGTGAGCGGCAAGCGTTCCATTTCTTTTTCAGATCTGAGAATTTGTTTTAAAAAGGCAATTTTAAATAACAGCTCACTCAATGAAGGACTACCAACAAGACATCACGTTTTCCCCCACTAAATCTAACTTACATTACCTGAATAGGTAGGCCTAATCCTTGTGATTGGTACTAGGCCTACTACACCCTACTACACCTGGTATTACACCCTATTGGTTAGGCCAGGCCCCCCCAGTGGCGTAACTATAGGCGGTGCAGCAGGTGCCGTCGCACCGGGGCCCGCGACCACCTGTGATCTCGATGATAACGGATACTCAAAGTATCTAGTGCGCTTTCACAACTTGTCCAGACACTATTTATAGACCGTGACAGACTCCCACAAGACGGTGGGAATTTAGAGCATTAAATCAATTGCTAATTGGCACTTTTAGTTACTATTATTGCTATAGGTCATTACATGGGCAGTCACATTATTCAGACAAATGTTTCAAATAGCAATAAAGGTAACACATGAACACTATATTTGTGCATTTTATTTTTTACATTGCGGCCAGGAATTGTGGGATATATATTTTCATACACTAGGCCTATCATTGGCTGTATGTAAACAGGGAGCGCGAGTCGCCAGTGGTAACGTTCTGTTTGGAATTACCACATGATTGATTCCCTTACCAATTCAAATTAAATGCATGCTGGTCAGTCAAAACGTGGCCTTTTGTTCTCATCTTATCTATGTTGTAGTACAGTAGTATGCGTTGTTGGCTTTCTTGAAGGCGGAATATAAAATGAGTTTAGTCACTTCATTCGCCAAGAATAGAGATGGCTACTGGCTAGCAAGAACGTCCTATGGATATTAGACCTCCTTGGATATTATCTAAGAAGATTTCAAAGACGCTACGAAGAAGGTAAGGTCAGGTTTCCCTATAATAATGTCCGCCGCGGCATTATATTGATTTCATATCACTCATCTCCTTCAGGTATTTTTTTCCAGTTGTTGTCACATTTAGTCCAGTAGTCTGGGTTCGGCAGGGTCTGGTTAAACGAAAGAGACGAGGCACATTTTTAACGGTGTCCATTCTAGTTTGTAATCTGTGACAGCGGTATTGCTGTAGTTATTCCCAGCGTTATAAGTTAGTTTTGTGTTCTCCAATTGACAACTAGTTGTGTTGACTTGTTAACAGCATCTCAACTCCATGATGGTTTTATCATCTAGCGTTTCTCCTGTTAGCATAATATAAGTTAAGTTCTTCTGTTAGCTTGGCTATGTTACGACGTGGACTCTCGAGTCGTCAGCTAGGGGAGGGGAGAAAGAAATCTAAATAAGTGGACGATTCTGTGTGCGTGTGTAGAGCTCTATCTGTATGTTTTACTCGTGGACTGTCACCAATGTGTTGTCATGGTTGTCTTTGATGTTGTGTTTCCATCTTTTCCCATGTTTATGGTAGCCGGGACCTTCTTCCATAACCAGCATTGTATATTGTGCCGTTATTTGATGATGCCAAAGGACGCAAAACTACTTTGCAGTGGCACCTTGTGTATGTGGGGTAGTGGAAGATTGAAATCATTATGAAGGCATATCCTGTTGATTGTGCTAACTATCTTTTAAGTCCTTAGTGTTATTTTTTTATGTATGAAGTTTAAACTGAGGTGCTTAAGATCAGCAGGGTTGTCTCCCTCGTCTGTGTAGCCTGCTGTCAGCTGGGCAGGCACCGTGCGCTCGCAAGCACACACGCACAAACTGCTACTGTCTCCAGCCCACTGTCCCTGTCTCAACCGGTCTCTAGACACATATTCCGAAAGCCTTTCTTTGCGTTTGTCCTGGTTTTTTTTGGGACAGATAACTTAAATAGGCCTACTCTATGATGTAAATGTGCACATCCCACCCATTCACCCGTAATGTATTAGACTAGATAAAATATCCTAAAATTGGCACAACCTCCGAGGGCCCGTGCTGGATGCTCGCACCGGGGCCCATGACCGAGTTGTTACGCCACTGGGCCCCCCTAAAGATCAGAAGCTAAAATCGCCTCTGATAGTTATTTCTATATCATAGTTATTTCTATATGATTGAGAGGAAAGAAAGTGAAAGGGTTAACTCAATTTTGAAACCAAAATAATCTACCCAGCAACATAACGTTGATGTGTTGCAAACTGCTTGCTGTCTTGCAAGCTTCAAGTCGCTAACATGAACATCCTGTTCTTGTGGTGACAGATGTCTAACCACAGAGAGCAGAACATCCTGCTCTGTTCGCTAACCCATAGTCTCTACCTCATCCTGTTTTGCTGGTGTATGCAGACTATAATGTGTTAGCTTAGCTATCGAGGCCGCACCTGTTGCTTGCATGCACAGGGCAGGTCTGTGTCTGTATGTATAAATAAGAGGCGCTCCCTCTTATCTGTATGCATAATGGAATAAACCATTTTGTTGCTACAACTCTTGTGTTTCTTCCTCTGTGCACCGAGTGCTCTGACTTGCAGGACTTCTCAGGGTAGTACAGGGAACGGACAGTCTCTTTGGTTTCTCACCGAGGAATTGTTGAAGACACTCCTCAAGATTAAACTATGGTTTAGAGAAAGAAAGAGAGAGGAAAAATATTATAGGAAGTCGAAAGTAGGCTATATGATGTATTAGGCCTATGGAGAGCAGATACAAAGCCAGATGAAAATGAAGGTTTTTTTTTAAAAGTCTATTGAACAAATGATAGTGTTGATAGTGTTGGGACAGTTCTAATTTGAACAGGAAGCTTGTTCCATCATTTGGCAGTATAATGGCTAAATGCCATCACATTGTCTAGATTTTACCCTAGGCACAACCAGTAGAGAAGAAGACTATGCATACCTAAGACTAGTTGGATGGTATTACTGTAGCCTATCTGCAATATATTTAGGGCTAGGCCATTGAGTGACTTAAAGATTATCAGAAGAATTTTCCCTCTCATGCACGCTCCTTGCACTGGGAATCACAGTTGCAAACGGTAGCTCAACAGATAAATGTTCATCATGGGTTCATCATAAAATCTGATCTCTCCTTCTCAAGCAAACATGAAAATAACAATTAAAACATTCCCCTACCCAAAGTCATACCAATGGGAATCTCGCAACAAGGTGCGTATTCCATGTCACACTTGTAAATGAACAGTAGCCTATCCGCGCGGGCACCAAAGTCTCTCCCTGCTCATTCCGAGCCAGTGTGTTCCAATAACAATAGCAAAGTAACGTCCAACCAGTTCCCAATCATTAACATCAGTAAATGAGAAGTTGGAGGGCCTGCATTCTCACATCACAATTACAGCATCACCAAAATATGGACAAACCTCTCCTGCATATGGGCGAGACTATCAATGCAATGGCACACCTTGCACGAAGTGGTCAACAAAGCATAACACCGGCGAAAGTGAAAGTAATGGGGTGTACCTAATCACCGGAATGGACCGAAACGGACAGGAACTTATCGGAACGGACCGGAACGGGCCAGAATGGACCGAACCCAGATTTAGCCAAAACTGACCGAAACGGACCCAGATTTTGCATAATGAGAGCACATTACGCTGCGAAACGGACTGGAACTGACTGAAACTGGCCAGAACCGACCAGAACGGTCTCAGATTTGGCCAAAACTGACCGAAACGGACCCATAAATTAGTCAGAACTGACCGAAACGGACCCAAATTTAGGAACCAACCGAAACGGATCGAAAGTTGGGGGGGGGGGGGGGGGGGTGCACTTGTGCTTACACCTGTCTCGAAGCATGGGTCTCGAAAGCGCAGGAGAAACCTGTGCCATCGTGGGCCTCGTTGCGAGACACGCGGACCCTCTTGTGACCACTTGGGATATTTTATTTGTAGTAAGAGTGATTCTACGATTCCCCTACGCTTTTGGCAAAAGCAAAATGTCAATTGTCAGTATTTTTTTTCAACTAAATGACCTAGATGTTTACATAGTGTATATATTTAAGTTTCCAAACAAATTGCCAAGCTTAATCTTAAATCATTTGATAAATACTCTAATGAAAGCGAACATTTGCTTAATTATTTTGTCAACAGTGTTATGGACAAATACTATGTCATTTCAAACATATATAAAAAATACTACAGAGTTGAAACAATATATGTTTGAAAGTGCTTATGTCCCTTAGCAGTAATGTTGTCATTAATCTGTGCAACTGATATAGAAAATGTGATTGTTGAGCTTCATAAGTAGGATTTTATGAGTCACTGTGATACAGACTGACACATTTTTCATCATAAATCCCTGTAACGTCTGATTTGAATATAGTCAACCTCCTTACACAAGACTTCCTTCTCCAGAGATAATCCCTAGTGTATGTTCATAGGATTTTTCCAACACATAAGGGATCAATAGCGCAAAAACACTTTCAAAACAGTCAACCGTGTTACTCAACTGTGTTACGGTCAACAGTGCAGGGGAACAAGTCTGCACTTTTTTAGGAGAAAAAAACAGAGCAGACAAACCCATCTCCCTAGAACACAAATTATTTTGTTTGTTTGTCTGTCAATATGGATATAAATTGGCAAAAACATACTCCTCCTCAACTGTCATCAGTGTTGCCAGATTGGGCTGGTTCCCGCCCAATTGGGCTGCTTAGGATGGCCGTGTGCGGGTAAAAATGGCATCTATCAGAAAAACCTTCCCACTGCCATATAAATCAATAGAATTGGGCGGGTTTTTAGGGCGGATTTTGATCATTTTTTGGGCTGGAAATCATCAGCCTCATCTGGCAACCCTGACTGTCATACTTAATTGTAACACCATTGACGGTAACACCGTTGACATTTCAGTCATTTTTATGGTGTTGTGCTAACTGAGGACCTCAGAAGTTCCACCACAACACCTTAATCAATTCATGTATCTGTATGCTTTATCTGTGTTTTTCTACATGTGATTTCTAATTCAGATTCTTATGAATACGTTGATAACACAGTTGACAGGCAATTTTCCCGCTATGAGAACATGAAAAAGAATGGATTAAATTATGGAAGGATGGAGCTCAAAATTTACCAAAAAGTCTTCCCGTATCCTGCCAAAGAGGTTATGACATCACGTGATGTTATTCGTATGGCCTAAGACCAAACCATTACTGATTTATGGAGGAGGTTTCAGACCGTGACACGGTTAACACAGTTTTCGTGGACACACACAAAATGGCAAATTTTATGTATAATGGAAAGGACAGTGGTCTTTCTGACAGTTTTGTCATATTGTGATGATTACTGTGAATCAACATTTGCAATCGTCTTGGGCAAAACAAGTTTCTTTACATGCTAATATGAAGACTGAATCTGACATTTGGAAAACTGGACGGCATGAAAACACCCAAAACCAGTATTAAATATTCATTCTTGCTGAGGGAAATAATGCTATGTCTACACTTTCTGTATTATATGAAAGATAAATGTTTTCTAATGTCCAAAACATCATTGGATGCAGTTAATAGTTAGTGGAATTGCCAAATAAAATCCACGGACTTAAAAGTGTAGGCGAATTAGAGAATCACTCGTAAACATTTCAAGTATCGTTCGAGATTGAGAGCGTGTAAGTATCGTTCCAGATTGAGAGCGTGTAACGATGAGCAAATGTATATCGTGGAGTATTGAAATTGATGGCCAAAACCATGACAAGCACGAAGAAAGGCTTCACGTTACCCATCCATACACTAGCCAATGCGCAATTTCGCTGGTAAACTGGTAGTTTCATGTGACTTTGACATCATCATATAACAGCAGAATATTATGGAAATAAGTCCCGCATAAATGCTAACGAATTGGGCATTGTTTGCAAACTTTAGAAGTAGGCCTAGAAATTCGTTTTAGTAACTTGTTCACATCTTGTAGCCTATCCAACATAACATTAAGAGTAGGCTAATGAAACCTCGGGGCCAGCCAGTTACACCTATTGTGTGCCGTTTATTCCTCTTTTGCGACTTTTCCATGCCCTCCTAAATATTCCAGACAGATGGCAGCGCATGGAATTTTTGTTGTTGTTGTCTTTTTTGTTCTTTGATTTTGTGTCTTCTGTGTACTGTGTATGCTAGGCCTATAATACGAGAGAGGCTACTACCAAAAAACATTTAAGCGCTTCACCATCTAGGCCTACCTCTGGAATTACAAAGACTGCTGACAAATGACAGCTTGGCAGAGGTGTAACGTAACTAAGAATTTTTACTTCGTTACTGTACTTAAGAAGTTTTTTCTGGAATTTGTACTTACTTGAGTAAAAATAAAAGTGCAGACTTTTACTTTTACTCAATTACATTTTTTGACAATTACTTTCTACTCCTTACATTTCTAGAAGAAGACTTTGTTACTAGTTACATTTATACTAGGTTTTCCTGTTGTGTTTCGTGGATATTTCAGTAGCCTCAGCTGCGGGCAGGGAGGCGGGACCAAGCCCCTCTTCCAAATTGACACCCAGACAGAAAATATACTTTTAAAAACATTAACAGGACTCCATAGTCATGTTCAAATAGAACCGAAAACCGTTGCAGACACTTTTTCCTATTGGATCAAGTAGGTGGAGAAAGACAGCCAGTGCGCGTGTAGGCCTACTTGTACTTTTTTTTTTTGAGATCAACTTTGTATTGCTTTTATGGGGGGTGGGGGGTGGGGGGGTTGTAGACAGTTACATTCATAACGAGCTCTGGTGCATATACAGTAGTCATATATATAGTCCATATAGTCCCTTCAGTCCATATATTCCTTTGAGACCATTATTTCAGTCCAAGGGTCTGCAAGGGTATTTACAGGCAAAAAAAAGAAGACAAAAAGAAATAAAAAGCACTCAGCTAAGAAGAGGAAAGAAGAAGAAGAAGAAAGAGAGAGCAAAAAATACACAAAAAACATGCATCACTTACACCTACCTAAACTCACTGAAGGTGAGCTCGACCGTTTAAGTCTTGAATTCTTACAAGAAATGATTGCCATTTTTGCAACGTGGAAGGCATGGCTCTGTTTACTCTAGCTGTGTGATATTCTAAATTAACAATGTTGTCTAAGTAGTTAAGCCATAGTTTACGAGGTGGAACTTGGGGGTGAATCCATGAGTGCAAAATCACCTTTTTGGCAGCAGTAAAGCCTGTCATTATCATTCTCTGTTGGATAATGGAATACTCTAGATCGGTGAAATCGTTCAAGAGGCAAATGTGTGGTGTGTTTGGGATGCTGATGTCCAGCAGTTTTGAGAGGTCCTTTACTACGCTAGACCACAGATCTACAATTATAGGACACTCCCAAAACATATGTAAGAACGTACCAGGCAGAGTATTACAGATGTTACAGACAGAGCTTGGGGCACGGTTCATTCAAACTTTCTGTAAGGAGTTGCGTAAGCTCTATGGATAGTTTTGTAGTGAATTAGCTGGTGAGCTAGATTCTTTGAGCTTTGAGAGAGATTCATCCATATTTCATCCCAGTCCAGTTCTTGATTGTGTGTGGAGAGTTCTCTGTCCCATATTTTCTCTATTGCTAGCTGTCCAGCAGACTTATGTAATAAAGCATTGTAAACAAGAGAGACTCTGCCTCTTAAGTTATTCGAAGGTTGAACCCATCTTAACAGTGAATGACTTATAGGTGGACGGTCCCACGGCACACCATATGCTTTAAGAGCAGAGCGTAGCTGGAGGTAAACAAAGTATGATGAGCCGGGTAAATTAAATGTGACTTTAAGGTTCTGAAATGAACGCAGGCCATCACCATCAAACATATCATTTACCACATGTATGCCCTGTGTGAACCAGTGTGAGTTGTGGAATGGCTTGCCACCAATCAGGAATCTGCTGTTATGCCAGAGAGGAGTTAATGCACCTGTATGTAGAGGGACACCCATGCATTTCTCTGCCTCTTTCCAAACCTTTAATGAGTGTGCAATTATACAACCAAATTTAAGATTCGTATTAGATCTCCCAAGTCCAGTAAAAAGCAAGTCTTCTAATCTATGGGGTTTAACCATAGCCTCCTCTATAGATCTCCAGGGGACTTTTGAGCTGGGGTCCCTCCATATATGAAGCGCTCTTATCTGAAAGGCCCAATGATAAAACTGAAAGTTTGGCAAGGCAAGACCACCCAATAATTTAGGTCGCTGTAATGTTTTTAGCTTTATTCTGGGGCGCTTACCATTCCAAATGAATTGAGAGATTGATGAGTGGATATCTTTATAGTAGTTGGGAGGGGGGGCTAAGGGGATCATAAAGAACAGAAAGTTGATTCGAGGCAGAATATTCATTTTTACTATATTTACTCTTCCTTGCAAAGATAGTGGTAGCCTGTTCCATCTTTTAATATCTATTTGAATATTTTGTAAACACTTAACAAAGTTTTCCTTCACAATTTGTGGAATTGTTGGAGAAATGTGAACACCTAAGTAAGTGAATGAGTCCTTAGTCGGAATGCCTTGGGGAGCTTTACTCTTGCCTGTATTATTAAGTGGCATTAAGATGGATTTATCCCAGTTTATCTTGTACCCTGAAAGCTGACCAAACTGTTCAAAAAGCTTTAATATTTGAGGGACTGATGATTCTATCTTTGATAAAAACAAAAGTATGTCATCAGCAAAAAGTGATATATGGTGGTCTACGCCATAGAGTGTGACAGGTTTAACATCCCTGCTTTGCCTAATTAATTGCGCCAAGGGTTCCAAACAAAGACAAAACAAAATGGGAGAGAGAGGGCATCCTTGGCGTGTGCCTCTCTCCAGCTGAAAAGGTGAGGAAATCTTGGACCCTGTTAACACACATGCTGTTGGCGATTTGTATAGGACCTTTATCATATTCAGAAATGTTGGTCCAAAACCAAAATTTTCCAGTACCGCCCACATATATGGCATCTCCAATCTGTCGTACGCTTTCATTGCGTCAAGTGAAAAAACAGCCATAGATTCCGGGTAGGTGTCGGCATTATTTATGATGTGAAACAGCCTACGTATATTGTCTGATGCCGTGCGCCCTTTGAGGAATCCTGTCTGATCGTGATTTATTAATTTACTCACAAATGTATCTAATCTATTCGCAATCACCTTAGCAAAAACTTTTACATCACAACAAATCAAGGAAATTGGTCTAAAATTACCACAGTCCAGGGGATCTTTTCCTTTCTTTAGTAGGAGAGAGATAAGAGCCCTATTTTGATCTCTGTGAAAGACACCAGTCTCCAATGCATAGTTCATGGAATCCAAAAAGAGAGGACCAACTATGTCCCACAAAAATAAAAGTAACTCAGGTGGAATACCATCTAAACCTGGTGACTTCCCTCTGTTAAGAGACTTAAGCGCTGTAGTAACTTCATCAAGAGTAAGGGGAGATTCTAGTTGTTCAGCTTCCTCCTGAGAGAGCTTAGGTAAGTCCAAACCATCCAAAAAAGATCTGTTATTTGTGTGATCCCCTTTGACTTCTGAGGTATACAAGTCTAGATAGAATTTCCTAAAAACATCATTAATAGAGGCTGGATCAGTCAGGATAGATCCATTTGGATCTTTAATTGCAAAAATATTAGCTTTTGAATCATTTTCTCTTAGTCTAAGGGCTAGAAGATGACTGGGCCGCTCTCCTTCAGAATAATATTTTTGCCTGGTGCGTTGAAGGATGAATTCTGCTTTAACTAGATTCAGTTGTTTGTATTCTGAACACAAAGCTTTAAGTCTATCAGCTGTAGTGCTGGCTGAATTTTGTTGTAATTCTAACTCCAAGGCTTTGATGTTGGACTCCAATTCCTCAAGACGTCTCTTTCTTGCCTTATTCCGACTAGACGAAAAAGAAATGCAAAAACCCCTTATAAAACATTTCACGGTCTCCCACAAAATCTGTGCATTCGGACATCCCTGTTTGTTAATCTCAATGAATTCAACCAGCTTGTCGCGGATCTGGGTGTCAAAATTCTTGTCCAACAATAAGGAGTCATTAAAGCGCCATCTAGTGGCTTTTTGAGGAACACCTTTTGGGAAAATGAGGCACAGTACCGGAGCGTGATCTGACAACAGAATGGGCAAGATGTCTGGTTTTGCGTGATGAACTAAAGATTGACTTAAAAATATGTAATCGATACGGGAGAAAGATTTGTGCCTATTTGAATAAAACGTATAATTCCTGGTGGATTTGTTATGAAATCGCCAAACATCTACGAGTTGTAACTCAGTGACAAATTTCTGCAGGGCTAAAGAGAGGCGAGGATCTGCTACAGATGTTGTTTTGTCAATATCAAACATGGCGCAATTTAGATCTCCGCCAATCACGAGGTTATATTCCGGCATTCCCAAAAGTTTATCATTAACAAAGTGGAGGAAATCTGGATCAAAAATGTTAGGTGCATAAACCGAGGCTACCACTAACTTTGCCTGACCTACAGTAATGATTGCAAAAGTAAATCGACCCTGGTCGTCACTATAAGTGTGATGAACAGTTAATGGGAGGCTTCTAGCAGCCAAAATCAGAACCCCCTTAGTTTTATTTGGAGCACAAGATGATGATATGATTTTGTAGCGTCTGTTCTGAAAGCGATGCACGTCACAACTTTTTAAATGGGTTTCCTGAATGATGCCAAGTGCGACTTTTTTACTGTGCAGAAATTCCAGACATCGCGTGCGCTTGATAGGTGAATTTAAGCCATTTACGTTCCACGTTATTGCATTTAAACCATCCATTACAGTAAATCAAGTGGTGTAACGATGTAGTGGCATCTGCAAAACTCTTTCATCATGTGTGCTGAGCGTAGCAAACATTTTCGGACTAGATATGCACATACCAACCAAAAATAGTACCGTCTAACAAAATAAAAGTAGGAAGGGAAGGGGGTCATAAAAACTATATACAGATAACAGGTGCAAGCCGCGAGGACGCTAAAAGCTCCTACAGGCTTTGCGGAACACAAAACATCACTGATCCGTGGCATTATCAACAGCAGCGCAGATAGCCTCTAGCTCGCTGAAAGACCTCCAAAACTCTAGCCACATAGCTGTACCCATGTAAAGAGATACTAAATCTTAATAGTGTCAGGTCACACAAACCAACCTTTAAACTTTAAACTTCCAATCTGGACACCAATTGCCCCTACTTGTAGTTACCCACAATGTCAGTCGTTAGCTACTTCCATGACTGTTGCATCGGGGAGAGGAGGGATTGCATCACGGTTCTGCACGGGACTTGGGTTGCGATTCTGGCGCGATGCCTGTGTAGACCCCAGCTGTTCCCCTTTGCGGTTCTGGTGCTGTGATGGTGGGGATCCCAGCAGCTGCTCCCCGCTGCGGCTCTGGTGCTGTGACGGTGGGGATCCCGGTCGCTGGTCCCTGCCACGATTTTGGTACTGCGATGGTGATCTCGGTGACCGCTCCCTGCCGCGATTCTGATGCTGGGATGGTGAAGGTGACCGCTCCCTGTTGCGATTCTGACGCTGCGCTGGTGGAGGCTGCTCCCTGTCGCGACTCTGGCGCTGCGATGATGGATGTGGCTGTTCCCCATAGCGGTCCTCCTGGCGCTGTGGTTGTGGGTATCTCGGTGGTCGCTCACCTGGCTCATGGGTTGTCAAGAATCTCTCCACCTCTGCGGGGGAGTTGAAGTACAGTTGAGACCCTCCGTGTTCCACCTTTAGTGTCGCGGGATATAGGAGGAAAGACCGAATGCCTCGGTCACTCAGCTTATCGATGACCGGAACGAATTCTCTCCTCTTTGCTGATGTCTGGGGACTGTAATCAGGGAAGAAAAACAAATCAGAGTTGCCGTGCTTGGGCTTGGCTTTGCGGGCTCCCTGGAGAATATCTTGTCTGTCGGAGAATCTCAGGAGACGAAAAATAACAGTGCGAGGTTTCTGGTCCTCTCCTCTGGGCTGGATACTGCCATCGTATATGCGATGGCAGCGGTCGATCTCAATGCGTTGTCCTGCTAGGGATGGTATCCACTTGGGCAGGTTGGCCACCACGAATGCTTTCAGGTTGGAGCCCCCAACTGATTCCGGAAGATTGACCAGCCTCAGATTATTTCGCCTACTTCTGTCCTCCATTTCGATCATTTTATCTTGCAGCTTAGCTAGCTGTGTGAGAACGTCATTGAGGTCATGTTTGTTGGAGCGAACTGTAGCATGAAGGGATTGCACTGTAGCATAGGTCTTCTGTGTTTCGCTAGCCTGATGTTGTACGTCTGATACTACTTTCCGGATGACTTCGTTAGCGGTGGAAATCTCTTCTTTTAGAATTGTAAGCTGGGGTATCAGGGCACAATCCAAGGCTTCCTTCACAGCATGGGCCAAAGACGCATCAAAATTTCGTTGTTGTTCTTTGAGGGCTTTGCTAACTCCGCTCAAAATGGCCGCATCGAGGTCGTCTTTAGAAATGGAGGTTGCTTCTTTCGGTTTTTTCTTCGCTGGGGACATTTCCAGTTCTCTCTTGGCGCTGGGTTTGGTTGGTGTGTGAGTTGACATCTTCGATGGAAGGGTACTAATAAAGATTTAAGTTGTTATAACACGGTTTTGGCTTAGTCCTTCACGAGCACGAGATTTCACGTCTGCATCGCAGTTGAGACGTCACGTGACTCGCCTACTTGTACTTTTGTACTGAAAAGTACATTAAAAAGTTAGTACTTAGGACTTTTAATTAAGTACATTTTTACTTTTACTTTCACTTGAGTAATTTTTTCGCAGGGTACTTCTACTTTTACTTAAGTACACAACTTCAGTACTTCTTCCACCTCTGCAGCTTGGACTGTTTGAGAATTGAAATGACAGCCATGACAGGTTCTATGTTTTGAACAACCTTTCATAGTTTATGGAATAATTTTGTTTTACGGTCATTTGATATCACAGATGGCTTCTCGAAGATTTTTTAGTGCATAATGTGTTCTTAATGCAAAATCTGGGTCCGTTTCGGTAGGGTTTCGCTGAATCTGGGTCTGTTTCGGAGCGTAATGTGTTCTTATTATGAAAAATCTGGGTCCGTTTCGGTCAGTTTTGGCTAAATCTGGGTCCGTTCCGGTCCGTTCTGGCCCTGTTTCGGTCCATTCCGGTAAGTTCCTGTCCGTTTCGGTCCGTTTTGGTCCGTTCCGGTGATTAGGTACACCCAAAGTAATGTGCGTCACGGCACCACCCACCTCACAAAATCTTAGCCACCGTTTATTACCTGTGTTAAACATTTTGGATATCCACAACCTAATAGTGGACGATTTTAATCGTCTTTCATTGTAACACTTTTACCAACGTTCACCAGCTTACAAAATTATGTCAGTTATGCTTAGGGTGACCAGAGGTCCCGGTTTGACCGTTACAGTCCCGGTTTGGAGTTGTGTGTCCCAGGTCCCGAGCAAACCCTCTCGGGACACAAATATGTCCCGATTTTGGCCACCCACTACATTACGCCATGTCTATCGGGGTAAATATATGGAAAAGATTACATGTTTACCGGCCACAATTAATGGCAGCCAGCGCTTGTATAGAAAGTCTGAAGGAGTCAGTTGCGATTTGTCATTCCTCCCTCTAAAATCGATTAGAATGCAGGAAATGGCATCTAAAAAGTACAAATTTTCCTGGGGGAGGACCCCCAGACCCGCCCGCCAAATATTGTCCTTCAGTCACGCATGAAGTGTCTCGGTTTCAGACTACAAAAATCTGGTCACCCTAGTTATGCTGACAAAATGTTATCATTGTCCGCACAAGCAAGAGAGCACTACAGTAGGCTACACCACTGTAGTTGTGTCTAGTTGTGTCTAGTGTGTTCCATACCTTCTCATCACATGAATATGCGCAGATTTGGATTCTGCCTCGGCTGCATGATAAATCCAGATATTATTAAACTAGAGACCTTTCGCAAAAATCATAAGACTGTACTCAACTTAGGCGGCAATCAGTTGCATGGACATGCCAACCAATCAGAGGAGTTGTAGCAGACTCGTCACTTTGTTGAAGCTCATACTCCGGGTTGCCAGACGGGGCAGTCAGCAGAATATTGCGAAGGGGGAAATTCATTTCCAATATAATTCACAAATAGCAATATTTTAAAAGGGTCCTGAGCTGGTGGGGCCGAGCCAAGTCACGGTGGGGCCGTGGCCCCACTAAAAATAGCCTAAACTCGCCCCTGGTCTGATGAGATCTGAAGTGCTGAGTATGGTCTAATGTTGCATTAGACCAAGAGGGGAAGTGTTGAGATAAAATTTGGGGCTCGTCCGTTACAAACTGTGAACATATCTTATGTTTTGGATAAATAGTATTGTTGCTATTACAGCAGTTAAAAAATACACACACACACACACACACACACACACACACACACACACACACACACACACACACACACACACACACACACACACACACACACCAGCACTGTGGATCATGTACATTATGGAACTGCATCTTCACCTGTACAAGAATTGTGTGTGTGTGTGTGTGTGTGTGTGTGTGTGTGTGTGTGTGTGTGTGTGTGTGTGTGTGTGTGTGTGTGTGTGTGTGTGTGTGTGTGTGTGTGTGTGTGTGTGTGTGTATTGTTTAACTGCTGTAATAGCAACAATACTATTTATCCAAAACATAAGATATGTTCACAGTTTATCTTATTTCAACACTTCTTGGTCTAATGCGACATTAGACCATACTCAACACCTCAGACCTCATCAGACTCTAAAATAAATCCACCGTGGCCAAAAGAGCCACCGCCAATAGCATGCAAGTGGTTCAGACAAATTAAAACCACTGTTTGCTCATACCTCATCAGTGACACTCTGGCCTTAAGACCCATCAACCTACATATAAGCCATGGCACACAGCTGCTCCTGATCAAGATAAAAGAAACCACTGATTACACCAAATTCAGGTATAAACACAAGTCAAGTCATCAGTTTCTTCATATGCAGTTTTGCTTTTTCCCCCTTTTACTTCCATTTCCCCAATCTCTAATTATTCAGCTGATTTTTTTAAACATGTAAGTCCACATTTGGTGTTTTTCCTGTTCTTTACGTATTGCATTACCCATATTCCAATATTATGTATGCTTCATGTCTTATTTTGCTAAAGCCTACAGTGGGCATCCCACTCTTTGTTTTGATAATAAAATCAGAATTATTCAATTTGATGAACTTTGGACAGATCATAGATCTTTCAAGGAACAATTTGCCACTAGATTCTTGATTGTTGTTGATCCAGAGAGTTTTGTTACATTTAGGCCTGTAAATGTGATTATCACTCATCCAAATTGAGCCAGACTTAACCAAACATTTTCAAAAGATGCTATAAAAAATTTAATTTAATTTAATTTAATTATAAAAAAAAATCGATTTACCAGTGCATACCATCTTATCTCAGTCAAAGGCCATTCACCCCTGCTCTAGTGTGCGTGAAACCACCTGTCTTACGGGAAATCAGGAGGCTGTTTGTCTGGCATGGTGGTGCCCTCAGACCCAATACTTAATCAACAGCAGCACAAAGCCACTACTACATAAGTGACTCAAAGTGCTTCACAGCTCACACACGCACACACACAATTTAAATAACACAACGGAAATCTATGCTGCTGGAGAATCGTCAGGATTTGGAATCGTGATTTTCAAGTCCAAATTGAAAAATAAATGTTTTCATTTTATTACACCAGGCAATACTATGGAAATCCAGAGTTGACATGGAGGGGGAAAAAATAGAAAATGTATGTATTGGGGACAAACACTAACTAGCCTATTGTGATCTTGAGTTTGTTCTGCGAGAGCTCGTGTTTGTTTAGCAAGATCTCGAGTTTGTTTTGCGATATCTCAAATTCTTAAAAATGTAAATAGATAAGACCATCTCCTACCCTCCATGGAGACGGATTCCTCTTAGCTTTCGCCAGACTGTTTGACTGAATCAACAGTTGGCTTTCGCAGAGGCTAGAGCGGTTATGCCCGGCCTTGAATCCTGTCCTCCCAGGGTACAAAACATGTGCTCTGACTCCTGCAACAAAGAGCCAGCCTTCGTTGGTGTGACAGTCAGAGTGCACACAGCTCGGTGGGTTTTAAGCAACTGACAAAATGATTCGGTCCATTAGTTTTAGGGTTGTAGCCCTTTCATACAGATGGGATCACTGCTGGGAATATTCACTACTTACTGAAAGAGCTTAACTGCAACTCCAATGGTAACTGCTCCCATGTGTTTACTCAGAAATTGAGTGTGTTGGCACAAGGCGTTCCTGGTGTGAATTTGTCCCTCATATAACGTTTCAGATCAGGTTCACTACCCAGAAACAGCTGCATGTTTACATGGCACAGGATGTGATGTTGACATGTAATGTGAGCATAAACAAACATGAGGTGGCAGTTAGCCCAGTAAGACATGGCATTATAAATTTGCTGTTATCAGAATGGCAATGACCAAGTCGTAATGCATTACTAAAGGCCCTGTGTTATAACATAGTATTGTAGTGCTATGGTAGTTAACGTTTCAATGGCTATTACAGCGTGCCACTGGAGGTACGGCGTGCATTAAGGGGCTACATCGGCTAATATTGGCCCCAGCCGTGGCTTGAGTGGCAAGGACACTGGCTGTCCTGTCTGATAGAGGCAATAAAAAACGGCCCTACTGTGGCTCTAACAGTAGGGCACTGAGCTGCACCGCTGCTGACCCATGTTAGATTATGGCATGACCCATGTTCGGATCATTTGCCAACCCTTCCCTGACTCTCTCTCCCCAACTCATTTTGTGTTCCTCTCTCGAATTTCCTCTCAAAATAAAGACTGGACAGTATATTAGTAGTTTTTTTCTGGACAGTAGCCTAGCCGCGCGGGCACCAAAGTCGCTCCTGCTCATTCCGAGCTAGTGTGTTCCAATAACAATAGCAAAGTAACGTCCAACCAGTTCCCAATCGTTAACATCAGTAAGTGAGAAGTTGGAGGGCCCGCATTCTCACATCACAATTACAGCATCACCAAAATATGGATAAACCTCTCCTGCATATGGGCGAGACTATCAATGCAATGGCACACCTTGCACGAAGTGGTCAACAAAGCATAACACCAGCGAAAGTGAAAGTAATGTGCGTCGCGGCACCACCCACCTCACAAAATCTTAGCCACCGTTTATTAAGTTACCTGTGTGTTAAACATTTTGGATATCCACAACCTAATAGTGGACGATTGTAATCGTCTTTCATTGCAACACTTTTACCAACGTTCACCAGCTTACAAAATTATGTCAGTTATGCTGACAAAATGTTATCATTGTCCGCACAAGCAAGAGAGCACTACTACCTTCTCATCACATGAATATGCGCGGATTTGGGTTCTGCCTCGGCTGCATGATAAATCCAGATATTATTAAACTAGAGACCTTTCGCAAAAATCATAAGACTGTACTCAACTTAGGCGGCAATCAGTTGCATGGACATGCCAACCAATCAGAGGAGTTGTAGCAGACTCGTCACTTTGTTGAAGCTCATACTCCGGGTTGCCAGACAGGGCAGTCAGCAGAATATTGCGAAGGGGGAAATTCATTTCCAATATAATTCACAAATAGCAATATTTTAAAAGGGTCCTGAGCTGGTGGGGCCGAGCCAAGTCACGGTGGGGCCGTGGCCCCACTAAAAATAGCCTAAACTCGCCCCTGGCACAGCCAATGAGCAGGGCACCATGGACCATGACCCCCCATGGGTGGCCGGCCCCCCTGCGGACAACAATGCCAGCCAGCTCGGAGGCAAAAACGCCATAGGGTCACCCAGATAACAGTCCATCACACCCACAAACCTATATCAGTGTGGAAGATGATGTGTACGTAATTAACCAGTCCATATCGATCATCAGTGTGTCTGTGTATGCAAAGAGAGATAGACAGACAGAGATAAAGAGACAGTAGGCAAGAGAGTGTGTGAGAGAGAGATAGATAGAGAGAGAAAATATGAAAGAAAATGAAATAATCTAAATGAAAAATAAAAACACAGCAAAGCAGCCATGAACCTGTCCCTACACATTCTACAACAATTTCGCTGAATTGGTCACGTCATTGGTTACAGTCATGGTTACAAACAAAACAAAAATTAAATATGCTTCTTTTTCTTTTTTCAGTTAGTCCACACGGGTATGTGTATGTGTATGTCATCCAGATTCTGTTTTGCGCTGGTGGCCTTGCTGTCAATGTAGCATTTTCTTGTCCTGGCCAGATCCCAGTCCACTGCCTGTTGAGAGAAACGTGTGTGTGCGTGCGTGCGTGCGTGGGCAAGGGCCATATGGGAGTGTGTGTGCTAAGGGCTGTGTGTGTGTGTGTGTGTGTGTGTGTGTGTGTGTGTGTGTGTGTGTGTGTGTGTGTGTGTGTGTGTGTGTGTGTGTGTGTGTGTGTGTGTGTACAAGGGTCATGGGAGTGTGTCTGCTAAGGGCTGTGTGTGTGTGTGTGTATGCTCAAGGGCCATGGGAGTGTGTGTGCTAAGGGCTGTGTGCATGTGTGTCTGTGTGTTCGAGGTCCATGGGAGTGTGTATGTTTGTGTCTTCTAACTCTTGGTTTACGTAGGTGATCTTTGTGTAAATTTAGCATTTAGACTATTATTGCCTGTTGAGAAGCATAGATCAGAACACACACAACACATCTTTTCCGTCGCAGCAAGTGATGAAGTAATAAAAAATACTGAGCATTTTTTCCCATACGCTGACCATTACACAAACACAAACTTCCTGATACAGACTTACTAGAATCGCTCAAATCATGAATCGCACTCCGACACTTTTACAATTAGGAAACCATCTGTGAGTGTTCGCCTCTTTGACCAACAGAATCGCTGGACACTCGACAGCTTCACATCATACATACACAGCATCTGCATCCACACAACAAATGTACTCGCACACAACACACTTACACTCATCAAATTAACAGCTTGCACAGTTGACACAACGTTTCCTCTTTGACCAACGGAAATACTAGACACACCACACTTGACATCTACATATCATCTACAGATACACACACACACACCTGGCAGAGCGTGTCACACAACAACTTACACTCATCAAACCTCTTCCTTAACTCATCAAACCCTGCTGTCAAAAAAGTGCATCCTATCTACTACTAATGTGTCAGTATAGACAGTTATTATGGGATAAAACGCTCTGAGTGCTCACAGGAGTGGAGAGGTGCTGTACAAAAAAATGCAGTAAATTTACCAGTCCATGCAAAACAAGTCTTATCAGTCAAAGGTCTCAGTCAAAGGTCATTTTTCAGCACCTGCTTTAGTGTGTGTGAAATCACCTTAACATAATATTGATGTCTGAGACAAGTACTCTGAGTGCACCGCCATGCCAGACACAGCCTCCTGATTTCCCGTAAGACAGGTGGTTTCACATACACTGGAGCACGGGTGATAAATGACCTTTGAGTATTTGACTAACACTGTTTTCACACCTGTCCCTTTCAGCCGCCTAAGCG
Source organism: Engraulis encrasicolus (assembly GCF_034702125.1). NCBI lineage: Eukaryota > Metazoa > Chordata > Actinopteri > Clupeiformes > Engraulidae > Engraulis > Engraulis encrasicolus. The sequence continues at coordinate 47,341 of NW_026946192.1, read as the reverse complement.
AACTCAGAGTAGTGACTCAGCATTTTTGCTGCATATGTGAACGCTCCAAAGCGTACCCAGACCCCTCGGAAGTGAACCGTACTGAGACCTTGGTTGACGTGGTCTCAGTTCGGTTCACTTGTGAGTTCTGACAAGTTACACTTGTGACTAGCTGTAATCACTTAAGAAGGGCTCTAGAGGACCAAGTGTGATAAAAAAGAATGAGTGACAAACCACAAAAGCCTAAAAGGACCATAACGATCGGCCAGTTCTTTTGTAATACTCTCGCAATATGAACAAAAACAGAACTGAGTCCTTTTGCTGTCGGTTTGCTTTTTGTTCCACTTAAAGAGGACTGAGTTTGGTTCACTTAAAGGGGACTAGGTGTGAAAACGCTGTAGGATTAGGCTTAGAACTCTTGGACAGATCATAGATCTTTCAAGGAACAATTTGCCACTAGATTCTTGATTGTTGTTGATCCAGAGAGTTTTGTTACATGTCATGTGTTAATTGTTATGTATTACTCTAATCACTTATTGTTACTGGTTTATCACTGGTCCATCACTGTCACTCACCAATGTTAAATGCTCAGTAATGTTTATTACTTCATCACTTTACTGTTATTGGTCCATCAGTGTAAATTGTCCTGTCTTGATGTCAGTTTGTAAATGTCAGTCCTGTGAATGTCTATATCCTTAATGGTAGAGAGAGAAACATAATTTCAATTTCCTTGTATGACCTGTGCATATGAAGAAACTGACAATAAAAGCTGACTTGACTTGAGTGCAACAGGCCTAATCTTAGTCAAATAATCAAAGGTCAGTATTCATTTGGCTCTAGTGTTATATTGGATAATGCACTTTGCCACTTCCCTTTACCAATCCTTAACAACTAGTCTCATCTCACTCAAAGGTCATTCATCATGTCGGTTCAGTGTATTGAAATAAAACCCATTCATTTTCACTGGAAAAACAAAGCACCAAAACGTGGCATGGAAATCTACTATACTATACTATATATATTGAAGAGTGGAGTGTGGGTCATCAGATCAAACAAACAAAACCAGCTGACATCGAGGATATCTGGGCTTCCATAACTCCCATGCAATGCCTATGCCATTGACTTTAATGTTGAACACATCATGGCAGTGATTAAGACAAAGACAGTCATAACCATGTATTGAACATTGAGACATGTTATGTAGAGAAAGTACAAATTTTCAACTGATTTGATGTGACCTGAATTTCTTTCTTTTTTCTGAAGAAAACTATAATTTTACTAAAATATTCTCATGATGTGAATTCCTCAAGTCATGCTTTTTTGGGGCTGGGAGGTCAAAATATGTAAACATTAACAAATGAATGATTGAAATAGTTCAACATGCGGGCAATGCATCTACAGTTCATGAAAGTTTTTGATGGAATTATGGAAATAAATAAACGTTTTCATGATATTCTAATTATATGGCCAGTATGTGTATGTGATGTGGAAGACAATGTACTGTTCGTAATAAAAACTATATCCATATAATATGCAATACCCACATCCAAACGTTTTTTCTTCAGTAAAGCCAGCCCGCAGCTGAGTCAGCAATGCACAAAGCACTTTCACTTTCCTTCCTTTCCTATAAATGCAGCAGTCTGCCCTCTCTCCCTCACACTTCAGCTCCTCAGACGATCAGACTGAACTGTAGATCAAAACAACCAGCTTCACACAACACTCTACAGAACACCTGGTAAGCACTACTATAGTAATTCTGTATTTTTTTTCCTTTGCGAATTAATTGACTGTTTTAATGTTTACACTGTATTGTTCACATCTCTATATGTTAAAAAAATGTATGGGGAAATCCCCTGCAAGATACCTCATTACTTGCCAATGACCATAGCCAATGATACAAGTGTTTCCTCTTTCAACTATCCCTTTAAACACTAAGAATGTTTACAGTTGTCATGGTCAAGTTTCAACTATTTTGCGCTTGCCTTTTGTCTGTTAGAGCAGCCATTTTAGAGAAGAGGCGAAAGCTCAACCTACAATTCCAGACGCTCAAGGTCAGTGGAGCCATCTTTCTTAGCACCCGCTGCCTCCTCCTCTCTAACACTAATGTGTGGTGCAAATTGTAACAATTATATAATTGTCTATTCAGTGTTAGATGTGGTTAAGATATTTGAGGCTATATATTGTCTTTTTTTGTTGAAAACATCTGAGGGCCCTCGGTAATTTTGACAGTGATAGGCCTATATGACAATTTGAAGCACTTCACACCTCAGTAGATGATTATTATGTATTTCAATTAGCTATTCCTGGCACATTCCCTGACTTATTTTAGAGCTAAAATAGAATTGTTTTTTTTTCAGCCTAGATCATTTTCTCCTCATAAAACATACTAAAATTCCTAATTGAGGAAACATTTCCCCAGGGGCAATTTTAGCTTTTGATCTTTAGGGAGGCCTGGCCCCTGCGCTGACAGTGGTACCTGACAGAGGTACCTGACAGAGCAAGCGTTCCATTTCTATTTCAGATTTGAGATTTTGTTTTCAAAAGGCTTTCGATTTTAAATAACAGTTCACTCAATGAAGGACTACCTACAGGTCATGACATAACATTTCCCCCACAAAATCTAACTTACATTGCCTACATAGGCAAATCCTTGTGATTGGTAGCCTACTGTGTGTGACATATGCACCCTAATGGTTGTCATAGTTCTTATGTGATTGAGAGGAAAGAAAAGAGAGAGGAAAATATTACAATAAAGTATAGGAAGTATTACACAGACTACAAAGGTAAAGCAAAATGAAAATTAAGCTTTTTTGTCAAACCGTAATAGCCTACAGTTAGGGCAGCTCTACAGTAATTTGAACAAGAAGCTTGTTCCGTCATTTGGCAGCATAATGGCTAAATGCCATTTCACCTGGATTTTACCCTTGGCACAAAAAGTAGAGAAGACACTGAAGAACTAAGACTCCTAAGTGGATGGTATTACTGTAGCATATCTGCAATATATGTAGGGCTAGGCTATTGAGTGACTTAAAAATAATTAGAAGAGTTTCCCCTTTCATGTGGGCTACTTGCACCGCAAATGACCGTTCCAATCGGCCGAAAGTCATGCAGATGATGGGAATCTCGCAACAAGGTGCGCACTCCCTGTCACACATGTAAATGGACAGTAGAAACCGCCGAAAGTCATGCAGATGATGGCGGGAATCTCGCCTCTGTAAATATCAGTCCTGTGAATGTCTATGTCCTTCAAGGTATAGAGAGAGAAACGTAATTTAAATTTCCTTGTATGACCTATGCATATGAAGAAACTGACAATAAAAGCTGACTTGACTTGAGTGCAACAGGCCTAATCTTAGTCAAATACTCAAAGGTCAGTATTCATTTGGCTCTAGTGTTATATTGGATAATGCACTTTGCCACTTCCCTTTACCAATCCTTAACAACTAGTCTCATCTCACTCAAAGGTCATTCATCATGTCGGTTCAGTGTATTGAAATAAAACCCATTCATTTTCACTGGAAAAACAAAGCACCAAAACGTGGCATGGAAATCTACTATACTATACTATATATATTGAAGAGTGGAGTGTGGGTCATCAGATCAAACAAACAAAACCAGCTGACATCGAGGATATCTGGGCTTCCATAACTCCCATGCAATGCCTATGCCATTGACTTTAATGTTGAACACATCATGGCAGTGATTAAGACAAAGACAGTCATAACCATATTGAACATTGACATGTTAAGTAGAAAGTACCACATTTCAAATGATTTGATATGACCCGAATTTCTTTCTTTTTTTCTGAAGAAAATTATTTTATTACAATATTCTAATAATGTGAATTCCTCAATTCATGTCTTTTGGGGTCTGGAAGGCCAAATATGTAAACATTAACAAATGAATGATTGAAATAGTTCAACATGCGGGCAATGCATCTACAGTTCATGAAAGTTTTTGATGGAATTATGGAAATAAATAAACGTTTTCATGATATTCTAATTATATGGCCAGTATGTGTATGTGATGTGGTAGACAATGTACTGTTCGTAATAAAAACTATATCCATATAATATGCAATACCCACATCCAAACGTTTTTTCTTCAGTAAAGCCAGCCCGCAGCTGAGTCAGCAATGCACAAAGCACTTTCACTTTCCTTCCTTTCCTATAAATGCAGCAGTCTGCCCTCTCTCCCTCACACTTCAGCTCCTCAGACGATCAGACTGAACTGTAGATCAAAACAACCAGCTTCACACAACACTCTACAGAACACCTGGTAAGCACTACTATAGTAATTCTGTATTTTTTTTCCTTTGCGAATTAATTGACTGTTTTAATGTTTACACTGTATTGTTCACATCTCTATATGTTAAAAAAATGTATGGGGAAATCCCCTGCAAGATACCTCATTACTTGCCAATGACCATAGCCAATGATACAAGTGTTTCCTCTTTCAACTATCCCTTTAAACACTAAGAATGTTTACAGTTGTCATGGTCAAGTTTCAACTATTTTGCGCTTGCCTTTTGTCTGTTAGAGCAGCCATTTTAGAGAAGAGGCGAAAGCTCAACCTACAATTCCAGACGCTCAAGGTCAGTGGAGCCATCTTTCTTAGCACCCGCTGCCTCCTCCTCTCTAACACTAATGTGTGGTGCAAATTGTAACAATTATATAATTGTCTATTCAGTGTTAGATGTGGTTAAGATATTTGAGGCTATATATTGTCTTTTTTTGTTGAAAACATCTGAGGGCCCTCGGTAATTTTGACAGTGATAGGCCTATATGACAATTTGAAGCACTTCACACCTCAGTAGATGATTATTATGTATTTCAATTAGCTATTCCTGGCACATTCCCTGACTTATTTTAGAGCTAAAATAGAATTGTTTTTTTTTCAGCCTAGATCATTTTCTCCTCATAAAACATACTAAAATTCCTAATTGAGGAAACATTTCCCCAGGGGCGATTTTAGCTTTTGATCTTTAGGAGGGGCCTGGCACCTGGTGCTGACAGTGGTACCTGACAGAGGTACCTGACAGAGCAAGCGTTCCATTTCTATTTCAGATTTGAGATTTTGTTTTCAAAAGGCTTTCAATTTTAAATAACAGTTCACTCAATGAAGGACTACCCACAAGTCATGACATTACATTTTCTCCCACGAAATCTAACTTACATTACCACATATGTAAATCCTTGTGATTGGTAGCCTACTGTGTGTGACATATGCACCCTAATGGTTGTCATAGTTCTTATGTGATTGAGAGGAAAGAAAAGAGAGAGGAAAATATTACAATAAAGTATAGGAAGTATTACACAGACTACAAAGGTAAAGCAAAATGAAAATTAAGCTTTTTTGTCAAACCGTAATAGCTTACAGTTAGGGCAGCTCTACAGTAATTTGAACAAGAAGCTTGTTCCGTCATTTGGCAGCATAATGGCTAAATGCCATTTCACCTGGATTTTACCCTTGGCACAAAAAGTAGGCCTAGAGAAGACACTGAAGAACTAAGACTCCTAAGTGGATGGTATTACTGTAGCATATCTGCAATATATGTAGGGCTAGGCTATTGAGTGACTTAAAAATAATTAGAAGAGTTTCCCCTCTCATGTGCGCTCCTTGCACCGCAAATGACCGTTCCAATCGGCCGAAAGTCATGCAGATGATGGGAATCTCGCAACAAGGTGCGCACTCCCTGTCACACATGTAAATGGACAGTAGAAACCGCCGAAAGTCATGCAGATGATGGCGGGAATCTCGCCTCTGTAAATGTCAGTCCTGTGAATGTCTATGTCCTTCATCGTATAGAGAGGAACGTAATTCCAATGTCTTTGTATGACCTATGCATATGAAGAAACTAACAATAAAAGCTGACTTGACTTGAGTGCAACAGGCCTAATCTTAGTCAAATACTCAAAGGTCAGTATTCATTTGGCTCTAGTGTTATATTGGATAATGCACTTTGCCACTTCCCTTTACCAATCCTTAACAACTAGTCTCATCTCACTCAAAGGTCATTCATCATGTCGGTTCAGTGTATTGAAATAAAACCCATTCATTTTCACTGGAAAAACAAAGCACCAAAACGTGGCATGGAAATCTACTATACTATACTATATATATTGAAGAGTGAAGTGTGGGTCACCAGATCAAACAAACAAAACCAGCTGACATCGAGGATATCTGGGCTTCCATAACTCCCATGCAATGCCTCTGCCATTGACTTCAATGTTAAACGCATCATGGCAGTGATTAAGACAAAGACAGTCCTAACCCATATTGAACATTGACATGTTGATGGGGCCTCGAATTTCTTTCTCTTTTTTTTTTCAGAAGAAAATGCTGATTTTATTACAATATTCTAATATGAATTCCTCAATTCATGTCTTTTGGGGTCTGGAAGGCCAAATATGTAAACATTAACAAATGAATGATTGAAATAGTTCAACATGCGGGCAATGCATCTACAGTTCATGAAAGTTTTTGATGGAATTATGGAAATAAATAAACTTTTTCATGATATTCTAATTATATGGCCAGTATGTGTATGTGATGTGGTAGACAATGTACTGTTCGTAATAAAAACTATATCCATATAATATGCAATACCCACATCCAAACGTTTTTTCTTCAGTAAAGCCAGCCCGCAGCTGAGTCAGCAATGCACAAAGCACTTTCACTTTCCTTCCTTTCCTATAAATGCAGCAGTCTGCCCTCTCTCCCTCACACTTCAGCTCCTCAGACGATCAGACTGAACTGTAGATCAAAACAACCAGCTTCACACAACACTCTACAGAACACCTGGTAAGCACTACTATAGTAATTCTGTATTTTTTTTCCTTTGCGAATTAATTGACTGTTTTAATGTTTACACTGTATTGTTCACATCTCTATATGTTAAAAAAATGTATGGGGAAATCCCCTGCAAGATACCTCATTACTTGCCAATGACCATAGCCAATGATACAAGTGTTTCCTCTTTCAACTATCCCTTTAAACACTAAGAATGTTTACAGTTGTCATGGTCAAGTTTCAACTATTTTGCGCTTGCCTTTTGTCTGTTAGAGCAGCCATTTTAGAGAAGAGGCGAAAGCTCAACCTACAATTCCAGACGCTTAAGGTCAGTGGAGCCATCTTTCTTAGCACCCGCTGCCTCCTCCTCTCTAACACTAATGTGTGGTGCAAATTGTAACAATTATATAATTGTCTATTCAGTGTTAGATGTGGTTAAGATATTTGAGGCTATATATTGTCTTTTTTTGTTGAAAACATCTGAGGGCCCTCGGTAATTTTGACAGTGATAGGCCTATATGACAATTTGAAGCACTTCACACCTCAGTAGATGATTATTATGCATTTCAATTAGCTATTCCTGGCACATTCCCTGACTTATTTTAGAGCTAAAATAGAATTGTTTTTTTTTCCAGCCTAGATCATTTTCTCCCCATAAAACATACTAAAATTCCTAATTGAGGAAACATCTGATCTCCCTCATGGTAGGGAGAGAAACGTAATTTCAATATCCTTGTATGCACTCAAAATAATGGAAAAAAGGAGGCGCACACAAGACTTGTGTGAAAAAGTGTATTGGAGCCGAAAATATACAACAGAAGTCTAAGGATTAACTGGAGAGACAGACGTATTTTCAATGTCTCCAGTGGTACCACGCACTGATGAAGGCTTGTTAGCCGAAGCACGTTTGCTTTTTGGACATGGTGGTAATATAAATAAATAATGAGACGCAGTTTGTGAGTGCGGATTTCTTCTTCCTTAAATTACATGGAGTAAACACGTCACACATGCCAGTCAGTGTAGTTCTGTATTAGCTTTTTAAAGAATATTAAAATCAGTTCAGATCAGTGAAAAACCGAACATTTTACCACCTGATTCGATAAAACGGGCCAACTTGCCTATAATATGACTGCCACTACTTCTACTTCGTCGTCATGGCCGAGATGTAATTTTGCAAAGAAAAAACCCATTCATTTGTTGCAGGAGCTTGGAACGTTGCCAGCAGGGGGCGATGAGATTACTTTCCCTCCCAATGGTTATTGACTGATGTCTCAGGTCCATTTGGATAGTCTTAGATCCAGAAGACTCCTTTCTCTTAAAAAGATATGGGGTGCATCCCAATATGTGACCTTGCCTCCTCCACTTGCCTCCTCCACTTGCTTCTCGTCATGATGACATCACTGACAACAGCATTATATTTCAATATCTTGCAAAAGCTCAATTGTAAAGTCTTTTTCTCATTTGCAATTGGGATGGTGAATGAAAAACAGTCCCTCAAAAGTTGTTGTGGCGAGGCTGACAGCTGGGAAACTTTATCGTTTTCTCCACGGAGGAGGGGCCAGGAGGCGGGACGAGGAGACAAGCACAAGTGGAGGAGGCAAGGACACATATTGGGATGCACCCATAGATTGTCAAAGGCACCTTGCACAGATGTGACAACCAACCCCATTGCGGGGTAGGTTGTCACACCCCATGGGGTTGGTTGTCCCTGTGTTATTGTAATGGGGAAAATGGAAAAATAGAGACATATTTTAAATTATATATTTTTCATTATTTTCAATGAAATATGAAACTAAACTGCACTAAACTAATCTCATGTGTATAAAATCATCAATTACATTTTAAAAAGCCATCAGTTTATTTAATTTTCACTTAATTTCATTAAATTCATTAAAATGTCACTGAAATTCATTAAAAATCATTAATCCATAAATGTTATCCATAAGTTCATAAATGTTAAACACAAAGCCAACCAATCCTCAATCATGCAAACATACAGTGCACAGGACAAACTATAGCCCAATAAAAGTCATAACTATGCCAGTACTAACAACTTTGCAATGTAATTCATGTGACAACCAACCCCGAAAAAATTGTGACAACCTACCCCAACTGACATTTTGAGCTATTTTGGAGGCTTGTGTCCACATGCATTACTCTAGCTCCGAAAGAAACTAACCAATTTGTAGCTTTACCTTTACACTTTCAAATGGCAATATTTATTGTGACATGAACTTACAGTATATCACGAAAGTGAATACACCCCTCACAGTTTTGCAGATTTTTGAGTATATCTTTTCATAGGAAAGCATTACAGAAATTTCACTTTGACACAATGATTAGTGACCTTTTAACAACATATTTAACCGCTTAAATTTCTTGTTCACTCAGAAAAAAACAAAATACAGCCATTAATGTTTGAACATGTACTCGCAAAAGTGAGTACACCCCAGATTAAAATCCGGTAGAGAAGGGGCTATGTTGGCTGGAATCGTCTCGAAATGAAACGAAATGAAAAGGGATGACAAGGGAGGTCATCAGTGTGCGTTTCAACCTTTCTTTGCATTGAACTTTTACATTTTGAGTCTGCATCTTGCTTAAATAGATTGGTGTGAGATTTGAATGCAATCCTATGGAGAATATCATGATCTGCTTCAGTAGTCACAGTGCATGTTGACATGTATGTTTCTTTTAGGTGTATTTCAGATTGCCAATGTTGACAGCATTCATGCATCCCCAAACCATGTCAGTCCCACTACCATGCTTGGCTTATGAGAGGATACAACTTTTTTGTAAAACTCACTTGTTTACCACCACACATGCTTGACACCATCTAAAGCAAATTTGTTTAACTTGGTCTCAAGAGAGATGAACAGACCAAGGATATGGATCACTGGAACCATGTCGTGTGATCTGAAGAGACCAAGATAAACAAATTTGCTTTAGATGGTGTCAAGCATGTGTGGTGGTAAACAAGTGAGTTTTACAAAAAAGTTGTATCCTCTCATAAGCCAAGCATGGTAGTGGGACTGACATGGTTTGGGGATGCATGAATGCTGTCAACATTGGCAATCTGAAATACACCTAAAAGAAACATGCATGTCAACATGCACTGTGACTACTGAAGCAGATCATGCTATTCTCCATAGGATTGCATTCAAATCTCACACCAATCTATTTAAGCCAGATGAAGACTCAAAATTTAAAAGTTCAATGCAAAGAAAGGTTGAAACACAAACTGACGACCTCCCTTGTCATCCCTTTTCATTTCGTTTCATTTCGAGACGATTCGAGCCAACATAGCCCCTTCTCTACAGGATTTTAATCTGGGGTGTACTCACTTTTGTGAGTACATGTTCAAACATTAATGGCTGTATTTTGTTTTTTTCTGAGTGAACAAGAAATTTAAGCGGTTAAATATGTTGTTAAAAGGTCAATAATCATTGTGTCAAAGTTACATTTCTGTAATGCTTTCCTATGAAAAGATATACTCAAAAATCTGCAAAACTGTGAGGGGTGTATTCACTTTCGTGATATACTGTATAGTGTTTCCATGACAAAACAATGGAGTTCTCAAAAGTTGGTTTTGCATGTGAAAAACACTTTAAGTTGTCTCACTTCAAAGTGATGCTGTTTTCACCTCCACTATCAACGTAGGTAACCTTAGACCCCAATTCTGAACAGATCTGTGTCAAAACTTTTGATCTAAGCCCTATAGTGGCTGAGATATGATGACTGTGACAACCTACCCGTGTAACAACCAACCCCGGTCTCTCCTACATGTGCGTGTAACCGGTGCCATCAGATTAGATGGCAAAATGGGGGGACAATAATCTCATTTTCAAGTCTACATGCAAAACACCTTCCATGGATAATGGGAAACTTTCAAAATTGCTCTTGCTTTGCTGATAGTGTTCACTGTGTGTGTGTGACAGCAAACAAGACAAACACAGAAAGGTGACTAGGTAGGTTAACACCAATATAAACAAACGCCAGCAACTCATGAACTATGGAACAGCTAGACTGTAGAGGCCATGTGTAATGTTGTTGTCCAAACAAGTGTTCAGTGTAAAAGATTTGTAGACTACATTTTATCAATCTGAAACGTCATGGTGCGTCAGCTTAAAGAATCTGTCCACTGTTTTTTTTTTAGATGTGTCCTAGCAGCTCTATAAGAGCATGTCCGTCTGTCGGTCTGTCGGTCCTTCTGAAACGCATTCCTTAAATTGTAATTCCCTTCTGTGTCCACAAGGTGGCAGTGCATAGATGGACGCATCTTTGTCCGCATGTTGGACTTGTTCATTAATAAAGTATGTTCTTGTCTTACCTGAGATGTGTTTAGGCTAAATTTTTAAACAATGAGATATCAATTTGAAACGTTCACTGTAATTTGCTCATGCAAAGACAAAGACTTTTTTTGTATTGCAAGCAGTGTTAATTTCGTCAGCTTTTTTTTAATTTAGTCTAATGGCTGTGTTACATGCACATATTTCCCACACGCTCTCAACCTGCCCGCTCACTTCGCTTCGCGTGGGTGTGTCGAGAAAGGTAGCCTCGTTTCCCGGTCAAATTAGCATAGCTTAGCAAATGTTGTGGTCCAACAACCGTCTGTCTTCAATCACAAACAGTGTATGTACAAATAAAAACGCAACAGGAACGAGTATATTGGTCACCTTAACCCAAGTGTCATTTATCTAAAAGCATCTGTGAAAAACGATTTTTGACACCATCAAAATCAAAACAGCCTCCATTTTTAAATATCCCAGTACTGCTGGTGACGCACGTGACGTCACGGCGTTGATGGCTTTTGAAAGCTCTCCCATTGGTTCGCGGTGCCGCTACATTTTTCAACCAAGCTCAACTTTATCGCCCCGCTCGCCCTCCGCCCACCACCCTCGCTTTTCTATGTCACCACCTCTCGCCTCTCTACCGCGTCCCAACGGAAAGTAATGGAACGCCTAGCTTCTATCGCTTTGGAAGTGCAAATGTAAATTGGCCGTTAGTCTTAGTAACAATGACGGAAATCAATTTTAGTCTAGTCATATTTAGTCATGGCCTCCCCAATTTAGTCTTAGGCCCAATTCGAAACGGGGAAGGCAGCTGTCCTTCCAGTGAGCTAACTGGACATCGAGTCATCAAGTGTGAATCGAAACGAAAAATTGCTTTATTTCCTCTCTCGGCAGTTGACTGCATTTGTGGGCGTAACGAGGATATTTCGAGGATACATCAGATGCTGACTTCGCTGCCTTGGTACCCAACATGCTGTGCGCCACCTCCCTCTCAACCGGAAACTTGAAAAACAAACATGGCTACTACCCAAGCTACTACCTTATCATACTCTTTATTCTGACACTTATGTTGAAAATCGAATGCATAAATCAACATTGTAGTATCTAAATATGCTGTCGCTAGATCTATTTATAGCCTATTTTACGATTCCGCCGTCTGACGATCATTCACCGTTCAAATAGCATGCGTAAGCTAAGCGCTAACGTGATGAACGTAACTCCCGCCATAGAATCGCAAGAATCGCCGTAACATCAAACGCCCAAGGCGGCGCACTCGTTAGTGCCGTTCGTAACGGCTGCCTCATCAGCTAACTGATCAGTGACCTGTTTATGTAGGAGGAGAGTCATCGAGTCACTGCCTCCCGTTTCGAATTCAGCCCAAGTCCAAATGAAGATCAATTTTAGTCTTAGTCAAATTTTAGTCATTTTAGTCTACATTTCAATTTTTTTGTCATTTTAGTCAATATTGTGGTGTAAAATAAATAACCTACTATTGCTATTGTTATTTCACAAAGTATTGCTTAGGTAGCCTATTGCAGCAAATATTCACTGTGTGAATATTTTCCACCAAAACCAAAATCAGCCTTGTTAAAGTAATTTCAACATCATAGAGCAAAGAGCATTACACACATTACACACACACACACACACACACACACACACACACACACACACACACTTCCAGGTGCAGGTTGCTCTCTCTCTCTCTCTCTCTCTCTCTCTCTCTCTCTCTCTCTCTCTCTCTCTCTCTCTCTCGTGCATTGGAAGCTGCTGCACATTATTTGCTTTTGAATTTGATCACGTAGGCTACAAGCTCCTCTTCACCTGACCGTGTGACTTACAGTAAAGCCTGCATGTCTCCATGAAGTTCAAGAAGTCTCCCTGACAGCGGCTTCCCGATGCCGGCGAGTCAGAAAAAATATTGCTGATGTTAGACGATGACAAATGTTTAAACAATAATGCTGTTTTGTTTGTCCGGGGTGTCGAGGCTCGATAAGCATCTTAGTTTTTGGAACTTAGGAAGACGCTATGGGCATGGTTACACTAGTCACTTGAAGTGACTCAGATCCGATTTTTTGCTCCAATGTGACACATATCCGATATATGCGACCCATATGTAAACAGCCACAGAGCGCATAAATTCCGATCTCCTCAGATTCGATCCAGGGCCCGGTTGCACAAAACACCTTAAGTTTTCTCCCTTAAGTGTGACCCTTAAGGGCTCATTTTCCCTTAGCTAAGGGATCTACTTAAGGGGGTTGCACAGAATGCCTTAAGTCCTTCCCTTAGGTAAGGGAAAGCCCTAAGGGATTTACTACAGTAAAGAGGAGTTTACAACGGTAGAATTCTATTGTTTCCAAGGAAACTTTTTAAGTCATTCTTGAATATTCTTCTCAAAACATCGTTAACCATTCTGTAGCTATTTATCTATAGGCCTAAACATGGACAATGGTAAGGCTAGAAAGCCAAACTGGTCAGATGAGGAGAAAGTGGTATTATTAGAGGAATTTAACAAAAGAAAAAACACAATTAAAAGCAAATTCAACCCTCAAATAACGGCCGCGAAGAAGCAGCAACAGTGGGAAGAGATCACCGCGACCATAAACTCGAGAAATATGGTGAAGAGGACAGTGGGGGAGGTCAATTTTTTATATAAAAAAAAAAAACCTTGCGGTCCAAGCGAGGAAGGAACAACGCCATATGTCCATGGCTTAATTGTCGAACCAGATGTCTGGTTATGGAATACTGTGCTCCAACAGTTGTGTGCGTGCATAGGCTATGTGTTTGAGTGGTTCAAAGTGTGATTGTGTGCTCTGATCGTCGCATTGTTGCGGTTGAAATGACATCTTCTTGCATGCATAGCCTACATGAGCCGGGTGCTTGGGATATCGCAGGCAGCACCTGACCCAGCATAGCGTTGTTCGCAACATGTGCCCCGCCCGCCTCTCTTCACCGGAGCCACTCCGCGCTCTGCGACCTCCCTCTTTCCAAATGTGGATTTTAATGTGTGGATATACAGTTGAGGACGATATTATTAGCCCCCCTCCTGAAATTAGACATATCTCTTCATTGATCATTGAGAATGATCATTATTAATAAATGTATGTTATTCTGGAAACGAATACACTATGGAGATAGTATCCAATAAGTTAAATTTGGACTTTTCCATTTTCACAATGAGTTTAAACAAAAAAGTGTAAAAATGGCAAGGACAAAATTATTAGCCCCCTTGTCATTAATAGTCAATACAGTGCCATTTATGAACAAAAATTGACACCAGGCACTTTGATTAGTTGTTAACTATGTTGGCACATGTCCTACCAGGGATTTTGGCCCATTTTTTTCATTGCAAATACTTAAGCTGGTCCAAATTGCATGGATGTTGAGGATGGACATTCATTTTCAGCACTCTTCAAATACTATCTAAAGGATTGAGGTCTGAACCACTCCATGACCATGGTTTTAGTATCCTTGAAGAACATTTGAACTATTTTGAATGCAAGTTTTGGGTTATTATCTTATTGAAAGATCCAGTGAAGATCTTAGCTCCCTCTATGAGCATATTTTTGCAAGGTCACTTTCCACATTGCATCATAATTTTCAGTTTTTATGGTGCCGTACACCCAAACAAGGTTTCCTGTGGCTGAGGCTGCCACAGAATGATGCATCCACCACCATGTTTAATTGTGGAAACCATCTTATAACGATTCAAGGCCTATCCCTTTCTTCACCTCGCAGAAGCAAAATCTATGCATCAAAGCAGGTGCAATTGAATATCATCAGATGAAAGCAGAGACGTTCAAAACTCATTTTTGACTTTCAAATGTTCACAGGCAAAGCTCAATAACACTCTGATATGCACTACCTTTAGTAAAGGGGTTCTTCTGTGATGATGGCCCCAAAGCCCAATATGATGACAAGCCCTAACAACTGTCTTTCTTGAGGGGGAAAAAAACTCCAGGTGAGGCCAGGTCAATAACAATCATCTAGGCAGGTGTCCAATGCTTCTTTGGTCTAATGAAGCTAAGGGTCATTCCATGTCAATTCACACGCCTTCCCCACATGACCCTCTCCGATTTGCCCGATATCTCACATACAGGTACCTTTTAATGTCAATTGAAAGAATACCAAGTATTAGCACCCTACGTCTAACGGTTGTGGAGATGAAGCCCTCCAAAGTGTGGGTGCCACACCCACTTTTTAAGCCTGTGAATTGTATTCAAAATTTACAAGCAGATTTTGACACCTCTAGTTTTAGTTTGAAGGAAGATACAGGTCTAAAAATCACCACGGCCCCTCATTATGACCCTGTCTACCAGATGATGTACTTACAAATATCATACCTTGATTATTTGTGGCTATATTAAAGCTTGAAAACTAAATTTGTGAAAAGTGTGATAAAAAGTCTTCATTTTGGGGTTCCAGAACGTGGGAGTTATAACTGATTTTCCATCATATTTGGGAACTGCACAGTGCATTCCAAAAGTTTGAAGGCACTCAGACTTTGTATAATCGAATAGGAGGGACTCAAAAACAGCTTTGGGACAAAATGACCTGGCATAATAATGGGGTTGTTTTGAATGTTGTTGCAACTGGATAAGACTATTTTTGGGGGCAGGCTACTACCGTTTCCGTTCACTCTCGCTAGCTTAGCAACATGGATATGAGAATTCACAAGGACTGCATGGAATGTGAAAAAAAACGTTCTGGACACATTGTTTACACCCTGGCTGACTCGGAAATGAGGTCTGGTGTCCAAAATCCCGGAGGTACACTTTAATATAGTCAAAAATAATCAAGGCATGCCATTTGTAAGTACATAATCTGGTAGACAGGGTCATATTGAGGGACCATGGTGATTTTTAGGCCTGTATCTTCCTTCAAACTAAAACCAGAGGTATCAAAATCTGCTTGAAAATTTTGTATGCAATTCACAGGCTTGAAAAGTTGGCATGGCACCCCAACTTTGGAGGGCTTCATCTCCGCAACCGTTGGACGTAGGGTGCTAATACTTGGTATTCTTTCAATTGACATCAAAAGGTACCTGTATGTGAGATATCGGGTTAATCGGAGAGAGTCACCTGGGGAGATTGTAGGGAATCATGTGATTTGACATGGAATGACCCGCAAGCAGTTTCCACAGTTACACATAGTGGTGGGGCATCAAGTTTAGTGTGTTATTCAGCCTCAGACACAGGGAGTCTGGGTCTGAATCTGGATTGCTGGGTCTTCCAACAACATTGTAACCCAAAGCATACATTTAGATTAGTTCAGAGGTTGTTCAAGGACACTAAAACCATCATATTGGAATCACCCGCTCATAGTCCAGTCCTCAATCCCACTGAGAGTCTGTGGTTAATGTCTATGCTCAGCATCCATGCGATTTGGACCAGCTAGAACACTTTGCAGTGAAGAAATGGGCCAAAATCCCTAGTGGGGCATGTGCCAACCTAGGTAGCAAGACTTAAATAGATCGGATTAAGACTTATTTTACGACGTGTATACATGGTGCTGTCACTTAAATCTGATTAAACGTCTGGGGAACAGAGAGCATTGCGATTGGACTGAGGAAGCACGTGCTGAGCGAGCCAAATAAGGCATGGGGGCGTGGTCGCTAAACCTTCATGACTACCAGGACAGGTGCTAACCTTCTGCTAAACGCATAGAATGTGTCTGCAGTGTAAACAGGCCAGTGTTGCCAGAATTTCTACGAGAAATAAGCGTCTGACGTCCTGAAAACGAGTCCAAAAGAAGCGACTGACGGGCGTAGTGAAAACAAGCCCAAAATAAGCAACCGAAAGGGTGGGTCGTCAGTCGCGTGCCTAGTCAGGGAAGACCTTGCTCTTTGCGGGGGTCTGCGTGGCAGCTAAAATCCCCTCAAGTGACCACAGAAAGTGGGAGTTAACAATGCTGTAGTAGGGTCACTTGTAAGGATGAGTGAGAAAAAACGAGTTGCCAAACGCATTCAAATCACCAGCAGAGCAGAAGAACACATCAAACCCAACCCTGAAAAGAGCAAGCCCAAAAAAAAATGCAACCCGCGACTTTACAAAATTCAAAGCGACTGCCCAAAAAAAGAAGCCCAAGGTCGCTTATAATAAGCGGACTTGGCAACACTGAAACAGGCAGATCGGATATAGTCCGGGAGCCGTGGGGTTGGACCCAGAATTTTTTGATAAAGTTTATTTTTTTGCTTTTTCTTATAGATTGTTAGTAGGTCTTCAAGATTTCAGAGGGTGCCCGGTGATACCCCTTGAGATTTCCAGATATTGAGCCTTTATTGTCCTATGAATGCAAATTATGACAAAAAACTACAGACACCTAATATTACTGTGAATGATGTTACAGAATGTACCAAATAGCTTATATTATCAGAAAAAAATATATTATTTATTATTTATATATATATTTATATATATATATATATATTATTTTATTACTATTTATTTTTTTAACACTGCCCTCATTGAAACAACCCAATATGTGGTAATAATTAACCCTTTCAGAGCAGCAATCGCACAATTAACTGTGCATTATGATATCCTACATGACATCACCTTTATTCACATGTTGGTAGCCTACCACAAATCACAAATGTTGAATTAGTAATCCTTTCTGTGTATGTCTGAGCTGACACCACCAAAATTCGCCTAAATGTTACACATTTCTGCTTGAAAAACAGCTAGTTATGTAATTGTCTAAAATGTTTTTGGTACTTTGGCACAAGGAAACTTTGTCAACTTTGATGTGGTAGGCCTACCACCCAGAATTGTCTATGGTAAATCATAGAGCAGTTATGAAGCTGTCAAAAGCTTGTGGGCTATGGCTGCAGGGAAACCAACATTAAAGGGTTAATATCTGAAATTGGCATATCACCCACTCTTATCTTGATGGGTAAGTGTAGGGCAACAAAAACTGCAAAACCAAACAGCCCACTATGAGGTATAAAGCCAGGTTTGTCAAAATGTTGGCCTTTGTGTCTCAGACTTGGAAAATCGGGCTTTTGGGGTGAATGCCCCGCCCCCAAACATGCATGACCCCACCCCCACTGATGTCCATACCTCACCTCCCGTTCTTGTACACATCCTACAATGTAAACAAACACAAAAATAAGTATGGTATAGGGTATTTGGTCAGCATAACATGAATGGGAGCAGAAAACTGTTGTGATCTATGGCTGCAGCACATCCGGCATAAAAGGATCAATATCTGGAAATGCTCAAGGGATGTCACCGGGCACCCTCTGGAATCTTAATAGGTACACCTTGGGTAACAACAAACTGCAAAGAAAAAAACTTTATCAGACGAAGCTGGGTTGGGCTGATATTTGGCTTTTGGCTGCCGGACTATATATCTGATCAATGTATCAATGTGACCACGGAGTCATCAGGACAATTTCTCGCACCTGTTATCAGCGGGTGGAGGCATTATGACGTCAGCATGTTGCGGAGCAAGATAGAGAAGATGTGGCAGCAAACATGGAGCAAGATTGTGTTGGCACCAGGGTGTAATTTGTAAATAAAGAAATAATGAGAGATATATATGTTTTTTTACATGAACAAATAAGAGACACAGGTTCACCCTGCCTTTTCGCATAGCATGCACACGTCCTCAAAGCGCTTCCCTGAGTTTGAATGGTAGCTCAACCCTGTGGATGTCCTTCAGTCTAACGGTAGTTGAGTTGGTTACAGACTCCTACGGGTAGGCTATGTTTCCTGCCCGGCGTGTGCTTCTGCAACTTAGTGGATAATAAGCTTTATATAGCCTAGTTTGCACTACAGCTTTCTGACTTGTTTGGCGGGGAGGACTGGAAATAGCGCAATGTTTTTGCGTAGACCCAGTTGTTCAAACTAGTCCAGGGCAATAGCCTCGTCTTAAATAAAACAAATTTAAACTTAAATGTTGCTGTGTCTATTTGTGTCCTCTTTACAAATAATATTAGCTATATATAGGCCCATGCGCTTTTCAAGCATTCATCTTCCTTAGCTTGCTGCAGAGTCCAATATAGTTCGATTTTTGTTTCATATTAAATCCATGACAAAGAAACGCATTGCCGAACAGAGATTCTATAATGTTATTGCAATTATGTGCAATCAGTTAAACCACTCAAACTAGCCTATACACCGATCCGAGAAGCGATTTATGGGCGCCGCCATTGTGCGCTGCCGCCATTGCTGAAGTGTGCCGTTCTATTCATTAAACCCGTTATGCCATCGACTGAGACCATCAAAATGACAGCCTGAATTAAGTTTTGAATAAAGTTTCATGGATAGACGATGACAGACAGTGGCCACAGGTGATTAATGAAGCTATATCATGAACTGGTAGAATGTATAAATTAATGAAACATTTAATTTAAGAAGGACATGTAAAGCTGTACTGAAGACCTAGCTATGTGTGGGCTAACTGGCATCTCTTCAAAACGAGTTTGTTAATGAATTCTGGTTTCACTTAAAAAGTTCAAAAATGTCTTGTTTTCAACCCCAAGACCCTCCTTGATCTACCAGCGAAATGTTGATAAATGGTTGTGTGAATTGTTTGTTGTCAACATTACATATCGGATTTAGCTAGCCAGCCGGATGGTTAGCCTTCTGTTAGTTACCAGACATCTCTCCAAAACGAGTTTGTTAATAAATTCTGGTTTCACTTAAAAAGTTCAGAAATGTCTTGTTTTCAACCCCAAGATCCTTCTTGATTTACCAGTGAATTTTTTGAGTAATTTAGGGTTGTTAAATGGTTGTGTGAATTGTTTGTTGTCAACATTACATACTCGGATTTAGTTAGCAACCCGGATGGTTAGCCTTGTGTTACATCTCCCAAAAAAGAGTTTGTTAAGACGTTGTGGTTTCATTTACAAAATTCAAAAAGTCCTTGTTTTCAACCCCAACACCCACCTTGATCTACCAGTGAAATGTTGAGTAATTTGGGGTTGTTACATGGTTGTGTGAATTGTTTGTTGTCAACACTAGCAAGCCGGAGCTAGCCTTGTGTTATTTTACCACAAGTTGGCTAGTTTTTAGCCGCTAGCTCGCCTGGGACTCATTTCCACCTATATTTATTCAGCGATTTATTGACTTTCAAAGCTCCTAAATGTCTCATTTTCAATGGCATGGATCTTCTTTTAAAGGGGTATGCCACCATTTTGGGGCTTGATACAGTTAAAACCGTTGGCTGGGGTTTATAAAGGTGGTAAAGTGTCTTATTTTTCAAGTTAAGCGTTGTCTTGCTTTAAGACAAGTTAAAAGATGGAATGTCGCTAAGCTAGTGAATTCAATGGGTCCAACGCTTAATATGAAAAATTAGACACTTTACCACCTTTATAAACCCTGGCCAAAGATTTTAACTGTATTAAGCCCCAAAATAGTGACATACCACTTTAACAGACACATATCGTAGGTATAGATAGATAGATTATTTATTTGTCCTTTCGGAAAATTGTTCTGTGCCATTGTCAGTGCATCTGACATAATTACAAAGATATTACAATAAACAAGAACACAATAGACAAACACAACCCCCCCTCCTCCCCTCCCTCTATACCAGTGTTTCCCAACCTTTTTTGTCTTGTGTACCCCTAAGCCTTTTCGTTGTGCCATGAGTACCCCCTAAGTCAAGTTCTATATCGCTTTCTCCATCCCAATGTAACTAAGCTCCATATATTTGTTAAATTTTCATTTTTCCACGTACCCCCTGCAGTGTGCTCGCGTACCCCTAGTGGTACACGTACCCCTGGTTGGGAAACACTGCTCTATAGGACAAAAAGACAGGTTGACAAAAAACCCAACATAAACACAGTAAAGTGCAGTATTCGGTACCAAAGTGCAATGTGCTATTCAGTCTAAGTTACAGCTGTCTTATTTAGCATAGATATACTAGTAGGTATAAATGATTGGCGGGCTCCGTTTGTCTTAAATGAAGGCATCCTAAACCTCCTACCAAAGACGAATTGAGGAATAAAATAACTAAAATAAGTTTTCGCAGGAAACTGAGGGCATCTGGTGACTCCGTCTCGTGCGGGCGCTCGCGTGGTTGGGTCACCAAAGCTTACAATAGTAAAAACATGGGTCCCTTAAGAAAAAGGTTGGGAACCACTGCCCTATAGGATGGTGGCCAGAGTAGGTATTGCAACTATACTGCTCACTGAAACTGTACTCCCCATAGAATGGTGTCCAGAGTGGGTATTGTAACTGTACTGCTCATTGAAACTGTAAAATCATTAGTTCTCTATCACACTTAACTTAGTTTATCAATTAATAATATTAATTTTTACCACTGCTGTTTAAAATGCAAGACTGGGCAACAGCTGGCATACATGGAACATATATTAAAAAGAAAAGTAGTGATGTGCATTTCCAGTTATGTCCTATTATGACGATTTTGACATAGTGATAGTAGCATTGTAAAATAACAATATAAAGTAATGTAATACAATATTTACAACTAGTTTTCCAGTAGGCTACATTCAAGTAACAGGCATGAAGCAGTAGCAACATGTGTGTGTGTGTGTGTGTGTGTGTGTGTGTGTGTGTGTGTGTGTGTGTGTGTGTGTGTGTGTGTGTGTGTGTGTGTGTGTGTGTGAGTCAGTGCAAGTAGAACATGCAGTGTTGAGGACATTACTGGGAAACTAGGGCTATGTGGTCAGAGAGTGATAGATGGTCATCAGCAATGACACCTAGGTTTCTTGTGGCTTTATTTGAGACAACAGTAGCAGAGTCCATATTGAGCTTGATATCATGGCAGCCTAAATCTTTGGCTGGGATCACCAGCAGTATAGTTTGAGCGAGGCTCAACTGAAGGTGGCATTACTTCATACTTGTGGATAGTTCAGAGAGGCAAGCGGTAATGTGTGCATAGACAGGGGAGTCATCTGGCACTCATTACAGATATGACTGTGCTACATCAGTGTAACAGTAGTATGAGAAGCCCTGAGAAAAGAATAACATGGCCCAGTGAGGTGGTGTACATGGCAAATAGGAGCTCCAGCACCGACCCTCAACCAGACTCAGGCAAGAATGTTTGGAAGAACTTGAGAAACATAAAACTCCAAGACAATCTAAGAGAGGTGTTAAATAACCATGTTTTGAAAAAAAAACAAAACAAAACAAAAAAATGCTAGCTGGCGTATCTGCACAAAGATTGTTTAGATGTGTAGAAACAAAATAAAAGAATAATTCTCAGATTTTTTTTTTCACCGTTTTACGGTGAAGATTTAGAACTTGCCTATTGGGCACCACGTATTTGGCTAGAATGACAAGCAGCATAAGTAGTAGCGCAATTTTCGCACAGGGAGCACCGAATTGCACCAATTTTTGCGTAAGGTAATTATTTGAACTCCTCTAGCAATGGGATTTTCCTTCCATTGCCCAGGAGTGTCCCTTTAAGGAGTGAGGTCAAATATACCAAACTTGTTTGTCACACAGACATCATATAGGAAGACTAGATAAGTCATCGCGTATTTCAAGCACGTCTGCACAGGTCGGCCATATTAGCACAGCCTAAACTCTCCACAGAGCCTCCGTTACACCTGAAATTAACTGAAGAATTGAAACGTTGAGATGCTGAAATATGTATGCTGTTATTTCGATGAAATATTGACACGTGTATATAAATAGTAGGGCTCCTTAAAACTTAAGTGCAGACTGAGGTAAAACGCAGAGGAGAGTAATATGCTTTCCACTTATTTATTTGTCTAAAAATAGAGCTGGACCAAGAGCAAATACATATTTTAACCGTTGTTGTGCATTACGTTGATGGAAGGGATATATTAATCGCATTTGCACCAAATTAAAGGCGACAGATGAGGTACTGGAAGAGAGATTACATCGCAACAATTTCATTGTAAGTGTCATGACTCATTTTGGACACACGGTAGAGCTGTCGAACCCAAAGCACACATGGGAACGTTTAATTGTTATTTTACTGAAAATATAAAAGAATACTTTGTGCATTTGTTTATGGGATCTATTTAATTACTTGAATAAGCCTACTAAACCATATTATACATGATTGTAGGCCCGTGTACATTATAATGTAATGTAATATAATATAACGTGAACATTAATCACTATGCAGTATCAACATAATACTTCCATCTGTTTTTTATAGTGTATAATAAACCATACTTTTCGAAAATTGAGGTAAATATGAGGGAATTATGGCCATCTGAAGAGTGTGGATCACCAAAAACTCTGCAACTGGTTAAGCCAGCAGGGTGGGCTAACATGGCCGCCATGCACGGACGTTCGACTTTCATTGACGGCAACACGGATGGCGTATCTAGTCTTCCTATATGATGTCTGTGATTTGTCATGTGTCAAACAGCGGTCAAGATATGAGGTATCTTCCTGTCTGTGATGTAAAATACCATAAATCCTCTAATACTGTAGTGGCCTGTATTCCATTACTGGCCGGGAGTCTAATATTGGCCCGTCTCTACAGGCCGGGGGTAAAATTAGAATCAATTATTTATTTTCCGTATACTGGGTATCTGACGTTGTTCTCAAAATTCACAACAGTTCCTCACTCCGAAAAAGGACTCATCAGCTTCTACCAAACAAACGTTGCACACGCCAAAGACTACAGGTGAGCAGTGTGTTAATATCAGCTGTTTTTGAGAGCGACCGCTTCGGTCAGCTTCTATCTTTTCTGCAGACGCTTTGGGTAACCTAGCAACAACACCAGCCCGACTGTCGGTCTAGTCAGTGTCAATGACGTTGCCGCATATCACTCAAAAGCTCCATAAGATCAAGGCGAGAATGGGAGGAAAGACAAGGACGTTGTGAGTAAGCAATGGACCAATGGTCACCTAGTCACTCGCACCATACCGTAACGGTAATTAAGTGTGCTTGCAGAGCAAGGCCCGATTCTAGTTATCACTAAGTACAGTTTATTATTAAGCGGGCTTGCAGAGCAAGGCCCGATTCTAGTAATCACTAAGTCCGTTTATGCTTGCTTGCTTTGTTGCTTTTTTGTGCAGGGCAGTAAAAATAGAAAATGGATCTCCTCCTAGGCCTTTCGAGATAGAGACACCGTTCAAACACTAAAATGACCATCTCGGCTTGGAGATCATTTGTTCTGCTATAGCGTGTCCGTGTCTCTTGTCGTTTTTCCGTTTTTGGCAATTTTGTGCAAGTTTGGGTCCCCATTGAAAACAATGGTAGAACCTTCATGAACCAAGGTTCTGCCACTCTAAAGATCAGAGTGTAGGAGGCTTTTTCGGTCATAAAACATCAACACTTTCACCTAGAAGTTTAGTTGACGCGTTGTTAGCGAGCTCTATGGGATGTCTCCAAATTGTCAAAGTTTCATCTCCCAACTCCCATTACTTTTGAAATGGCAGGCGTGTAAAAACGAAAGGGCTTTTCCATTGCTTTCCCATTGAGTCTTGAAGTACCTTTTTCAAGAGGTCCATTTGTGACTGAACCGTTTACCCTATAAACTTCATTCAAAGACTGTTAGAAAGATCACACGTATGACTCCAATCTGTGACCAGGACATGTGCCAATTCTTTTTTTAGTTATTTTACAACGATGATCTAAAGCCCTAGAAACTGTTTTGGATTCTTCCCTCTGCCTTAGAGCACCATACTCATGAACGGCCATCCGGGTACTTCGCTCTTAAATTTGCGCTACGCCCCTTTATGGGTGAAAACAAACCGAATGTCTCATTGACTTACATGCTACATCGGTTAGCCTAAATGAACACATTCCATGCTTCAGCCACGGCTGTTTGGCTATATTATTTGAACAGCCGGCAACGCAACACGTTTTCGGCATGTTGCGCGTGAACAACGCTAGTCTAGAGGTCCGTATCTTACGTTTATTAAACCCCAACACCACCAATTGACTTGCATTGCCTGTTTTGCCCCACAAATGGGCGTAACGCACATGGAAAACGCCACGCCGTTCATGAGTATACTAACTGCCATTCAGCCAATCAGAACAGGTGCAGCCAATATAGGGTTCCATCTCAACTGTCACGTTCTCTCAACATTCTAATTTCTTAACGAGCAGCTGCTCTGCAGTTCTAGAAGTCTATTGTTCGGCTCTTCAATAAAATGTAATATTGTCTTGCTGTAATGCTTTTCATAGGCAGCTGCTTGGCCCAATGGTAATAGTCCTGCATCAGCCATATGGAGTTTGGGAGTTGGAATCCCACTCAGACTCATGTTGATTTTCAAAATGATATCATATGCAGTGTCCCTTAGCCAATTTAAAAATTACCATGTATGTCATTTAGTATCAATGACAAAGGTGCTGGATTACAGATATGGAGGTTGGGAGTTCGAATCTCACTGGGACCCATGTTGATTTTCAAAACTATATCATATGCAGTGTTTCTTAGCCAACTTAAAATCCCATGTATGTCATTTAGTATCAATGGCAAAGGTCCTGGATTACAGATATGGAGGTTGTGAGTTTGAATCCCACTCGGACCCATGTTGATTTTCAAAATTATATCATATGCAGTGTTCCTTAGCCAACTTAAAATACCATGTATGTCATTTAGTATCAATGGCAAAGGTCCTGGATTACAGATATGGAGGTTGTGAGTTCGAATCCCACTCGGACCCATGTTGATTTTCAAAATTATATCATATGCAGTGTTCCTTAGCCAACTTAAAATACCATGTATGTCATTTAGTATATCCCCAAAACGCAGAGCTACACTTTCAAGATGGCTGAATCCAAGATGGCTGAATTGTTTGACCCATAACTTCTGACTGGGTGGATGGATTTTTTCCAACATTTCTTTTAGCTTTGTTTTCTCAATAGTACTTTGTTTCATCTCTGCCCCAAAAGGCAAGCCCGCTTCCAGCATTTTCTGTGAGAATGCAATCTAGTTATGCTTCCTTCTTTTGCAGGGCAGTAAAAATAGAAAATGGATCTCCTCCTAGGCCTTTCGAGATAAAGACACCGTTCAAACACTAAAACAACCGGCTCGGCTTGGAGATAATTTGTACTGATATAGCGTGTCCGTGTCTCTTGTCGTTTTTCCGTGTTTGGCGATTTTGGGTCCCCATTGAAAACAGTGGACGGAACCTTCGTGCGGGCACTCCATCCCTCTAGGGATCAGAGTGCAGGAAGTTTTTTTTTGTTCATAAAACATCAACACTTTCACCTAGAAGTTTAGTTGACGCGTTGTTAGCGAGCTCTAGACGATGACTCCACACGGTGAAAGAGGTCAGAAGAAGAGGTCAGCTCATCTTCCACAAGAGGTTCATTTGTGACTGAACCGTTTAACCTATAAACTTCATTCAAAGACTGTTAGAAAGATCACATGTATGACTCCAATCTGTGACCAGGACATATGCCAATTCTTTTTAGTTTTTTTAAAAACAGCTATCTAAAGACCTAGACACAGTTTTGATTCGGCCATCTGCCTTAGAGCACCATACTATCAATCAGAACAGGTGCAGCCAATATAGGGTTCCATCTCAACTGTCACTTTCTCTCAGCATTCTATTCTTAACGAGCACCTGCAACTACATTTCTAGAAGTATATTGTTCAGCTCTTCAATGCAATCTGATATTGTCTAGCTGGAATGTTTATGACAGCCAGCTGCTTGGCTCAATGGTAAAAGTGCTGGATTAGAGATATGGAGGTTGTGAATACGAATCCCAATCAGACCCATGTTGATTTTCAAAATTATATCATATGCAGTGTTCCTTAGCCAACTTAAAATACCATGTAGGTCATTTAGTATCAATGGCAAAGGTGCTGGATTACAGTTATGGAGGTTGTGAGTTCGAATCCCACTCGGACCCATGTTGATTTTCAAAATTATATCATATGCAGTTTTTTATTAGCCAACTTAAAATACCATGTATGTCATTTAGTATCAATGGCAAAGGAACACTGCATATGATATAATTTTGAAAATCAACATGGGTCCGAGTGGGATTCGAACTCACAACCTCCATATCTGTAATCCAGCACCTTTGCCATTGATACTAAATGACATACATGGTATTTTAACTCACAACCTCCATATCTCTTATCCAGCACCTTTGCCATTGATACTAAATGACATGCATGGTATTTTAAATTGGCTAAGGAACACTGCATATGATATAATTCTGAAAATCCACCTGGGTCCAAGTGGGATTCAACCTCTATCGCTATTCCAGCACCTTCACCACTGGGCCAAGCAGCTGCCCGTCAAAAGCATTCCAGCAAAACAATATCACATTGCGTTGAAGAGCTGAACGTCTAGAACTGTAGTGCAACTGCTCGTTAAGAATAGAATGTTGAGAGAATGTGACAGTTGAGATGGAACAATTTATTGGCAGCACCTGTTGTGATTGTCTGTATAGCAGTTAGTATGGTGCTCTAAGGCAGACTGCAGAATCAATAACAGTTTCTTGGTCTCAAGCTTATCGTTGTAAAAAAAAACCTAAAAAGAATTGGGATATGTCCTGCATACAGATTGGAGTCATATGTCTTGGAGCTACAACACTTTCAAGATGGCTGAATCCAAGATGGCTGAATTGTTTGGCCCGTAACTTCTCACTGGGTGGATGGATTTTTTACAACATTTCTTTTAGCTTTATTTTCTCAATAGTACTTTAAAAAAAAAAGGGATAGAGATGTCAAAAATAAAACTGCTCATCTCTGCCCCAAAAGGCAAACCCGCTTCCAGCATTTTCTATGAGAATGCAATCTAATGGTAAATGTAGCCTACTTTTTCAAAAAATGAAAAATTTTATAGGTTCAAATACACACATGATCTCGTTTTATTCATTCTACTGGTTGTCTGATTTGCTGAAATAGAAATTCAGGCCTGCCTCTAATTCTGGTCTCCTTCAAATTGGTCCAAGATGCACTTGAGTAAAAGGCCCCGGCCTATATTATAGGATTTACAGTATGGGCCTGAACTCATTTTTTCCCAATGTTGCTCTCCCCTGTTGTGCACCAAATTTTATGTCCTTTAGGGATAGGGGAGATCATTTGTACCAAGTTTAGTTGTGATAAGAGTAGGCCTTGCCTATATGAGGTAACTTTCTTTTGACTTCCAATTTATTTACAATATGACACAATATCTCTGTATTCAGTACAGCACAGCCCCCCTGATTAGCGATATACACTTTTTATGTATAGGCTGATTAAAGTCTTTCCACAATGGCTTTATTTCATGGGGACATGCCATGTGAGATCTTTCCTTGATGCAGATATACTGTATTTGCACAACTTAATTGATACTACATAACCATGTCCCATGTCCCGGCAGGTTAATTTGTCCATCCGATTTTTTTTAACTTTTCATTTTGAGCGTTTCACTGAATATTCATGGCTAATTATGGGTGTGTCCACAGGCAGATGCATGTGCCGTAACTTTAGAGTCAGTTGTGATTTTTAAAGGGAAATCGGCGTGGAATGTGCATAAGAACTTTTTTATAAATCTGAATATTTTTGTTCACTCACACATCCTGAGTTTTGTGCATACGCCATGTTCTGGTGGAATTCTTCCGCAAAGTTTTACCAATGTTCCTGCAAGTCCTAGTGCAAAAATGGAAAATATTCATTCAGTATATCACATGGAAAAACACACAAAGAAGTAGTTTCAGATTGTTTGCTCATAGAGTCACGTTTTTGTTCTCTTTCACTTTCTGTCTCCCATTATGTACAGAAGCTGAGAGTCCTAAAACCACCATGAGCCCGCCAACCAATCTGGAAGTTAAGGAGGTGAAGACAGACTCCATCACCTTGACCTGGGTGATTCCGTCTGATCTACAATGTCAATATCAAATTATTGAATACAAAGCAAAACAGGAGACAGAATGGAATTCTGAACCAGCAAAAAAGACACAGGAGTCAGTGACGTTGACAGAACTGGAGCTAGACACTGCGTATGAGATCAGAGTCACAGTTATGAGTAAACTAGGCAGTTCTGTCAGCAGCGATGTTGTTACTGCTATGACTGCCAAAACTACCATGAACCCACCAACCAATGTGGAAGTCAAGGAGGTGAAGACCGACTCCATCATTGACCTGGAGGAATCCACCGGACAAACAATATCAATTTATATTTATTGAATACAGAATGAGACAGGAGAGTGAATGGACATCTGACCCAGTGAAGAAGAACCAGGAGACAGCAACTCTGTCAGGACTGGAGCTAGAAATCGAATATGAAATCAGAGTCACAGCTATGAGTAAACTAGGCAGCTCTGTCAGTAGTGATGTTGTTACTGCAGTAACTGCCAAAACTACCATGGATCCACCAAACAATGTGATGGTCACAAACATGACGGCAGACTCCATAACCTTGACCTGGACAAATCCATCTGACCAACGATATCGATTTCTAATTGTTGAATACAGAATGACACATGAGACAAAATGGACTGACTCTGACCCTGTGAAGGAGTTGGAGACAGCAACTCTGTCAGGACTGAAGCCAGGCACTGAGTATGAGATCAGACTCACAGCCGTGGGTAGACAAGGCTGTACAGTTAGCAGTGATGTTGTTACTGCTGTGACTGCCAAACCTACCATGAACCCACCAAGCAATGTAGAAGTCAAGGAAGTGGAGGCAGACGTTATCATCTTGACCTGGATGAATCCAACTGACCAAGAGTTTCAATTTCTACTTGTTGAATACAGAATGAAAATGGAGACTGAATGGGCATCTGACCCTGTGAGGAAGACCCAGGAGACAGCAACTCTGTCAGGACTGCAGCCAGACACTGAGTATGAGATCAGAGTCACAGCTGTAGGCAAAAGCTGTTCTGTCAGCACTGATTTTGTTAGTGCTGTAACCAAAGCCATTAGCCCACCAACCAATGTGGAAGTCAAGGAGGTGAAGACAGACTCCATCACCTTGACCTGGACAAATCCATCCGACCAACAATGCCAGTCTTTCCTAATTGAATACAGAATGCAAGACGAGACTGAATGGACATTTAAGTCTGTGAAGAAGACCCAGGAGTCAGTGACTCTGACAGAACTGGAGCTAGACACTGCGTATGAGATCAGAGTCACAGCTGTGGGTAAAGACTGTTCTGTCAGTAGTGATATTGTTACTGCTGTGACTGCCAAAACTACCATGAACCCACCAACTGATGTGGAAGTGAAGGAAGTGAAGGCACACTCCATAACTTTGACCTGGAGGAATCCATCTGGCCAAGAATGTCAGACTGTATTAGTTGAATACAGAATCAAAGACGAGACTGAATGGTCATTTCAGTCTGTAAAGAAGAACCAGGAGAAAGTGATTCTGACAGGACTGGAGCTAGACACTGAGTATCACATCAGAGTCACAGCTAATGGTAAAGGCTTTTCTGTCAGCAGTGATGTTGTTACTGCTGCAACAGTACCAATCACTACCATGAACCCTCCAACAAATGTGTATGTCAAGGAAGTGAAGGCAGACTCCATAGCATTGACCTGGAGGAATCCATCTGACCAAGAATGTAAATACCTAATTGTTGAGTACAGAATTAAATTGGAGAGCAAGTGGCAATCCCAAACTGTGCCGACAAACCAGGAGTCAGTGACTCTGTCAGTACTGGAGTTAGATTCTGAATATGAGATCAGAGTCACAGCTGTGTGTAAACAAGGTGGTTCTGTCAGCAGTGATGTTGTTACTACTGTTACTGCCAAAGCCATCACTAGCCCACCAACCTTTGTTAAAGTTGATGACGTGAGGGCAAACTCCATCACCTTATCTTGGTCAAACCCAAAAGAATGCAAATATCTGAGGCAGTATATTATTGAATATCAGATGCACAACAGTAGTCACTGGCATAAGGAACAAACCAAATTGGAGGTATACACATTTACCCTGGAACATTTGAAGCAGAATACTACCTACTCCATCAGGATGCTCACAGAGGCTCATTTTGGAATGAGCGAACCAAGTGAAAAAATAGAGATTAAAACCACCAAAGAAGAACCAGACAAACATAGCTTCACCCGTTATCCGTCGCCAGATATCCCATCAGTGTATCTGCTGAATTTAAAATTAGACTCAGAAGCTCAGTTCAAGAAAATGGTTTTTGCAGAAGCTTCCACCAAATGTTTTTCCAACAAAACCATCATGCTTGTTGGTGCTACTGGATCTGGCAAATCAACCCTCATCAATGCCATGGCCAACTACGTGCTGGGAGTCAACTGGGAGGACAATCAGAGATTAATGCTGATAGATGAAGAGACCAATAAATCACAAGCACACAGTCAGACTTCAGAGGTGACAGCCTATCAGATTCACCGCACAGATGAATTCCAAGTTCCATATTCGCTCACCATCATTGACACTCCAGGGTTTGGGGACACCAAAGGAATCATGCAAGATAGGAAAATTACAGAAAAAATCAGAGAATTTTTCTTACATAAGGATGGAATTGATGCAATTGATGCAGTGTGTTTCGTAGTGCAGGCTTCTTTTGCTCGTCTGACACACACACAGAGGTACATCTTTGATGCCATCTTCTCTGTGTTTGGAAAGGACATTGCTAACAACATCATCACCCTGATCACCTTTGCTGATGGACAAAGTCCTCCAGTTCTGGAAGCCATCAAAGAGGCCGACATTCCATATGCCAAAGATACAAATGGTGCCCCTGTTCATTGCAAGTTTAACAATTCTGCACTTTTCGCTAACAAAAAAGGAGGTGGCAGAGATGAGGGAGGCTTTGAATCCATGTTCTGGAAAATCGGGAACGCCAGCATGAAAATGTTTTTCAACCATCTAGGCAAAATGGAAACCCAGAGTCTGACGCTGACAAAGGAAGTTCTGCAAGAGCGCAAACAGCAGGAGACAACTATTGAGGTAGTGCAGCCGCTCATTCGAAAGGCTTTGTCAACCATGGAGGAAATAAGGACCACCCAAGCTATTCTGGACAAACACAAGACCCAAATTGAAGCAAACAAGGACTTTGAGTATGAGGTAGAGGTGGAGAAGGCTGACAGGATTGAGAATAGAACAGGATGGTACATGACTAACTGCCATGGGTGCAACTTCACCTGCCACTTCCCTTGTCCCTATGGAAATGATGCTGCAAAAATAAAATGTTCTGTGATGAGAGGTGGATACTGCACAGTGTGTCCAGGAAAATGTGTGTGGAGTGTTCATCACAACATGACCTTCAGATGGGAATTAAAACGTGTGAATGAGAAAAAGACATACAATGAGCTGAAGAGTAAATTTGAGACAGCACTCGGAGAGAAGATGAACACAGAGAAAAGTGTGGAACAGCTGCAAGTAGAATATGATGATGTGAAATCAGAAGTTGGACGGACGATAAATACTGTGTCAAAATGTCTGACACGTCTGAAAGAGATTGCTCTTCGGCCAGATCCTTTGGCTACTCCAGATTATATTGACATGCTGATAGAGACAGAGAAAACGGAGGCCAAGCCTGGATGGCAGGAGCGCATCAGAGAGTTACAAGAAGTCAGAGATAATGCCGTTCTAATGCAGAATGTGAAACGGGGAGTGGATATCAGTGGAGGGCTGCTAGGGGATGTATTAATGGATCAAGAGTCTCCCAAACAAGAGTCCAAAGGGGTCTTCAATAAAGTGAGGGATTGGTATAAATAACATGTTTTAGAAATTTGTGGTAGTATGTTTTCATGTCCAGATGTGTCTCTTACTAGATGAGTTTGCCTGTTTCTACAAGCAATATTCTTGTTGTAACTATGAAATATCAAACGTTCCACAGCATCAGTTGTAACATTTTAATAATATTATCTAAAGACGCATCACATTGTTATGAACAGTTAATTCTGTTCTTCATTTCTCAGATTTTCAGCATCTATTACTTGCATTTTATTTTGCTGGGTTTTTTTTAATACTACTTGTGATTATATTTTCATCCTGTGTGATTTATATTTCAAACCTGTGAAACATCACAAAGTGTTCAGTTTAAATACTTTTAATTTGTAAGCTGTTGTGTGGATATGGGTTATATAATCATAGTGTATATCATGATAACAAATTGATTGAC
The DNA here is from genome assembly GCF_034702125.1 of Engraulis encrasicolus. Classification (NCBI taxonomy): domain Eukaryota; kingdom Metazoa; phylum Chordata; class Actinopteri; order Clupeiformes; family Engraulidae; genus Engraulis; species Engraulis encrasicolus. Next base: position 14,331 of record NW_026946192.1, on the reverse strand, counting down.
TGAATGTTATAATCACAGATTTTACAGCAGGGCTGCTTCCATTATTAGTGACACGTGTTTACTGTAAATCAGTTCTGTTTAACATAGATTCACTTACCTGGTGAGGGTTGCCTTCGCTATTGAGGATATGGTACATCTGGAAGAGACAGGTCTTGTACTGGTTTGTATTGTGTAGGCCTATTTAAATTTGTGTACACATGAAGAAACAGAGTACTTCGGGCTCGATGATCAGAGATTAGCATCTGCGGTCTCCCCTGTAATGTTGTGCTGTATTAATGTAATCATGTGATATCTGTTGAGTAAAAAGCTACTTGATTTCTGGACATTCTCTGACTGGTGTTTATTCTATCTTCAAACAGTTTTTATAATGGCATGATCTATTACATTCAAAACTGCACTTTTTTTTTTTACTATGGTTCAATGTGTACCTCTAAGGTTCTGTCGTCAACTATCCAAACTTTCCAAATAGGCCTACCTCATTTCTTGTTGGCCTCTTGTGGCAGAATCTGATTAAAGCTTTTTTATTCTCATTGGTAGATAGTATAAGTTTTTAGAGGTAGATAGATATATGGTAGATATAGTAGGCTATATTCAATTCACGGTATTCTGTTTAAGATGTGCAATCTGATAGAGCAGTGGTTCTCAAACTTTCTGTGTGAAGTACCACCTGAGAAAATATTGAGCTCTCTGAGTACCACCTTGAAAACCAACATTAGAATTTCGCAGTAAAGGCCTTTCATATTTACTTTTGCCAGTCAATACAGAAGAGGTTCATAATGGCATCAACAGCTACGGTCACATTCAGTGCAAGTGTGTTTTTAAATTTCTTGCTCGTCTAGTACTATTCTGCATTATGTTTTCAGATTCATACAGTTCAACATTACAAAATGTGAGACCAAAGAGACATTTTCGACTGCAACAACTTGATCAGCCTTCAAATCAATGCACAAAAAAAGAATTCTTCCAAGTACCACCAGAGATGTCTCAAGTACCACCAGTGGTACACGTACCACAGTTTGAGGACCACTGGGATAGAGCACTTTAAAACAAACACCTTAAACAAAAAGACTCACCTAGGGCACTTAACTGTATTATATTCGACATTAGACCTAGCAGCATGTCAGCTGCATTGATGTCAGTCCACCCTCACTGAGCTGTTGTGTATTGATATTTGATACTATTAGACCATGTGGATTGTGGATTGCAATGTGGAGTGTATAATTACAACATACGGGTGTAGTTCATATTCAAAAACAGCGAAGAGTCTGGTGACACAGCTCTTCACAGGACCTTGTTAAATATTACTGCCAACCATGGTGCAGCATCAACCACTATAACCGGTCACAAATCATATAGGCCTACCTCTAGGGTGAACATTGGTAAAGTAGGACGACATTTTGAAATTTCAGGTTCTCTGCCATTGTATGCAAATGCCATTACATGTCAAACTTTTTTTTTTTCAAAATCTAGTCTTTTACCAAATTAAGCAGACATTTTGGAAATATTTTAATTACAGAAGAAATAATGTTGCTTTTAACAGTACTGGTCAAGTTCAGAATCAACTTCCTGACCATTGATAAAGTGGGACATGACTGCTTTTTACATTTTATTTAATTTATTCCACAATTGACATGGATATTAAAGTTTGTTATCTGTGCATTTATGTAAAAACTGCCTGTTTATATACAACACACCCATAAACCTGATATAGCAAGCATATTACTACTGAAAAAGAGACTACAAGATTTTATTAGTAATTTTAAAGGATCAAGTAAGGGGAACTTGCACACCTTGTATGCCGATGCAATAGTGTCCTTTTATTGCATGTTTTGAAAATAAAAAAGTGCTACCCAAGTGAACAGTGCAAACGTTTTGGTCCCATTCAGACCATTCTCAGTGCAAACATTGAAAATAAAGACATGCCCTTATATAGATGAGGTAAAGCCATGTACACGGAAGACAGGTAGTAAGCCTGCAACCTAGCTTGAAATGCCTATAGGTTAGGGTGTATGGATAGAGACATCGAGCGCATCTTGATATGCGACCTTGCCTCCTCCACTTGCCTCCTCCACTCGCTTCTCGTCATGATGACATCACTGACAACAGCATTATATTTCAATATCTTGCAAAAGCTCAATTGTAGAGTCTTTTTCTCATTTGCAATTGGGATGGTGAATGAAAAACAGTCCCTCAAAAGTTGTTGTGGCTAGGCTGACAGCTGGGAAACTTTATCGTTTTCTCCACGGAGGAGGGGCCAGGAGGCGGGACGAGGAGACAAGAGCAAGTGGAGGAGGCAAGGTAGCATATTAAGACGCACTCATCCTGTCATCAACATCCTTCCCATAGTAGGCTGGATAGACTAGTCATCATCATCATCAGCTTTATTCCAGACTCAAGGTCCATTATCAACAAAAACAACACAATACAGAACATTAAAAAAACATACAAAACACACTTATAAAAGACACTTGTACCAGTGTTTCCACATGTATGACTGGTATCGCACTGCACTAAGCGCCGGATTTGACAGCAGCATAATAATTTGATTACATGAGCCATCCAGTCTACAAATAAATTTATACATCAAGTTCCTCAACAATGCATGAAATGTGTTGACCCCTAGACCACAAAACAATTCACTAGCACTGCTCCACCTGGGCTTCTTAAGCAGTATGCACAGACCATCATTATATGCAACCTGGAGTTTCTGTAAGCTACCCTTTTTATACTTAGTCCACAAGGGGGCAGTATACAGAGGGGTGCAGTATGCCTTGAACAGGCTAATTTTCACACTATCAGTGCACCAGTGAAACTTCCTTACCAGCATGTTAGCTTGTGCATGTAACATGCGGCGCTGCCTGTAGATGTCATCGTCATCACTCATTTGGTCAGTAATTATATGTCCCAATCAATAGTCATTGTCCAGTCATATTTTTTATCATAGGGGGCGAACAGAAATAAAATAAAAATACATGAAATAAATATGAAAAAGGAAAAATAAATGTAAAAATTAAATGTAGTCATAAGACAATGGCGCAAGAATTAATATAATCGCAGGGAATTCATAGATAGCAAGTCAAATCAAAACCATCATTCAGTCCATTTGGTTGCAGTGTTTTCTAAATAGAAAATCCATCTGGCTTCACATCTCAGCAAGGACTGGCTACTTCTGCGAGTGGGGAAAACTCTGTCAATGCCTATGATTCTAAGATCATTGGCCGAATGATTGGTCTCATTGAAGGGTCTTGTGACTTGCGATTTGGGCTCCCCCCGAGTTATTGCGCTCCTTAGCCAACTTAAAATACCATGTATGTAGGGTGGCCATCGGTCCGTTTTTACGACCTGTTCACGACGTCCGTGTGTCCCTCTCTTTGTCTTTCCTTTCCTCCTGGCCTTTTACTTATCGCCTCGAGATGCGAGGCATCGTCATTGACGCAAACTAGACCTTGACAGTCGGTCGCGTTTCCGATATCTGCGGCCGCCATGTTACTCCAGATATAACCCCAGACTTCGCCCAGCGAATTAACTGTATTGCTGTCGCCTTATGTCGGGGAAATCTCCGTGCAATAGCCCTATATGAAGTTCATTAACTGACTGTATGAAAATTAAATAATATTATTAATATATAATAATATTATTGTCTACTGTCTGTTTCCTATTTTTTCCTGCACTGGTGGCAACGCATAGTGCAACTAAGTTTGTCCGCTAAATACCTTTACAACGATACGAGGGCTCTCACAACTTTACAAACAGGGCAAAGAAACGTCTTTCTGCACGGGAGCTGTCTGTAAGGCTCGTGTTGTTGATTAGGCCTATCCAGCGTCTGCATGAAAAAAAAAGGTTGACAGAAGTGGTTTGCCTCCCTTAAAACACCGCTGATAAACATAGCCTACTTCTGACAACCTTTGAGTAAAGTAAATCAAATAATTGTTGGCTATTAGGCCTACGAATGCATGACTACCCAAAATACATTTTTTTAAAATATTGTAATAAATGTGTAAGCTGACACAAGAGGGCGCTAAAATGACAGTATGCTAATTAAGCTGCCACCACCTTTAATTATAACCCGGTATGGTCCGGTATGGAACAACCATGCACAAAAGGATTCAAGAAATAACAAATCTTTATTATTAATGCAAATTCATTAAAATAACTGAGCACCCATAGGCCATCTCCCCTACAGAGAGTTTCCCCGCCCCACACAACAGGAAGTCTGAGTAAGCCACACAGGTCAAGTGATACACTAGGCTACAATACCCACAGCATGCTTGGACCCATAACCCAATCCCTGCAATAAATAGCTAGATACATACGTGCAATAAATAGAGGTTATAAATAAGCTACATCACAACAAAATAGTCACGGCAATTCATCACAGCAACTCAGTGGAAAATTCATCACAGCAATTCATCACAGCAAGTCAGGCCTTCAGTAATTACCTCCGCCAGGAGGTTATGTGATCGCCCGATTTCTGTGTTACATGTCTGTCCGTCTGTCATTCTGTTCGTTCGCTGCTATTTCGTGGCCTGCCACAAGGTGGCCGAGGTGAATTGAGCAATGACAGGGTGCGCCTGCGAGGTGGATTGATGGACAGTGACTGACCACACAGCCAGAATGTATTACGCGCGGATTTGCTGTGCCTACATGGCTGCGTAGCCAAGAGCACACCAAATGATATATAATAGCCGATATGCCGACGACATGGCACACATATCGTCGCAGAGTTTATTGCTCTCCGAGTGTTTGCCCTGTCAACCAAATCAGCGTTCGCGGAGTTAATTGCTCTCGAGTGTTTCCCTGAAGTTCACGAAGGTTGGAGATATTAATAACGGCGAACAGTGTTTAACAGTGAACAGACAGCGCCAAGGAGGGAAAGGTACCCAGTTCACTACATGAAAGGTTAAATAAAGTTGTGTTGCGACACGACAAAGCCACTTAAGCCAGACAGAATGCACAGCGCGCGGATTTGCTGTGCCTGCATGGCTGAAGCCATAGCTGCGTATGGTCAGCACCAAAACACAATGTAAATAGGCTATGTAGGCTCATGTCATGCATACAGTATCGTCACAACTTTCGCGGAGTTTATTGTTATACGAGTGTTTTCCCTGTTAACCAAATCAGCTTAGCTCTCGCCTGTTGAAGTTTGTTGCCCACGGAGGGTGGGAAAAAATAATAACGGTGAACAGGCTATCAATGATGAACAGACAGCGCCAAGGAGGCAACGGTATCCAGTTCACTAGCCTACATTTAAGGTTAATCAAAGGTTGTGTTCGACAGTGATATCAAATTGATCTCAAAGGCCAAGGTACCCCCGTAGTCATATCCACTATAGGCTATATTATGGATTGATATTAATAGCTGCGCTATTTAATATTGTGGCAAAACAATTATGTAATGAAAGGCATCATGCTTCCAATCATCAAAATGTTTATAACAATACAATGAATGAACAATGACACCAAGGCTACAGTATAGCGATGGGATACAATCATTTCCAAATTACACTAGGGCCTATAGCCTCTATGGCATGACCAATCACCTTTGCCAATCCCACAATGGCAGGTGAACTAATACCAAAGCTAACCAGGTGAGGTGACATAAGCCTTAGCTAATAAAAGAGACACATCATTTGGTTAAAATTGAATGTTCACTTCTCTGAACTGTCGCAGGTGGGGGCGCGCATTTGCTGGCGACGCCCCCGTTAAATACCCATTACCCAGAGGAGTTGACTACGCACCACACAAACATGCCAAGACAACGGATTGAGATTAAACATGTATATTTTATTAATAAAGGGAAGGGTTTAAAATAATAAAAACAAGTCCTGTGCCAAGAGTTCGTGAAGGGCCATAAGGTGGAGTCAGCATCTCCTGTCGCGGCTGCTTAAGCAGAGAGAGAGGTTACTGGCAAGTTGGGCACACTGCAAGATGACCAGTTAGGCTACGATATTAGATGAAAAAGCACTGCAATCCGTTGAGCACAGCAAACCAATGTTCGAAGTGGAACAATCCCAGAGCACACGGTGTGGACACACATTTAGGCTGATCATCATAGCGGGGGTGCCAGCTCCGCCCAGGAACGATGCGTCGACTCTTCCACTTCTCGGCATTGGGGCTGAAAGCGAGAGAGAGAGAGAGAGAGAGAGAGAGAGAGAGAGAGAGCGAGACTGGAGAGTTAGGTAGGAAGGCCAACTTGGAGCTTCTTGGAGGGGAGGGCAGAACAAATGCCAGGGACGCAGGCGCGGCGTTTAACTTCATCTCTTCAACTTCTGTCTTCCATCACGGCACACCTCCTACGGCTCGGGACGCGGACCTCATCAACCGGCAATATGCCATCACGCTCCCACCTTGAGTCGTCAGGTTACCGTTCGGCGTCTTCAAGACCGCACGTCATGTTCAGCGTCCATAGGACCGCACTCGTCGCTCATCTCGCCTGGTTCATCACCGGTGACCGGCTGGGCATCTTCTCCGGGTGCTGCCCTCCCCCCGAGGGTGGCCATCTCCTCGCCGCTCCCCTGCCTCGTTGCGCGTTCTCTCCCAAGCGTCTCCCCCCTATGTCTATGCACAAACAGTCTTTAAAACATTTACCCACCCCAATATCAGCCAATCATCCAGCTCCATTGTCATCTCCCACCTGTAGCCAGTTCCTAATTAGTGTGCACGGCAATTAGGGACGCCAGCAGTTTGTGCCACGCTTCAGTTTCCCAACCCAACATGCACGTTTAAAATTATCTCCCCAAAGATCATAGTCACCCCCGTGACAGAACACTGTAGGTCTAGCCTATAAATAGCATAGGCATGCATGGATTAGGCCTACACCACGACATGTCACAAATATTACAAGCAAATTCAGCTTCCTTGGCGGAGGTTTGCACTCTCTGAGTGCATTTCTAGTTCGTTATGTGGAGCAATATGGCCACTGGCCACACACACACACCACGCATACACACGCACGGCACCTGTGCGAGAGAGGAGGGAGGCTACACTCAATCATACGAAACGCCCCAGTACGGGGGAGACAGGGCAATGGTGTCACTCTTAAAGGGGGGGGGAGCTAGGCTTAGGCTAACCAATAGCAGCACGGTTGAAAAGGGATAGTTAAAGACTAGGGAAAAGGCCACACAAAATAAACACACACAATAAAGTACTCACACGAAATAAAAAGAAAACACACATCTACTACTACTACTACTACACGCAGCAAAATAGTAATAGTCACCCAAGTGCACACAGCAATGGAAAAGTGAGGGAATCCACCACCCGAAGACCGGCGCGCTATGGCAACTCCATACCTATCCAGGGAGGAGAGAAGAGAGAGACACTCAATAGCGAGAATGACACATACTAATGTATTACACAATTTGCATACACAGTGATGACTAGATGCAACTTAACTTTTGTATAGCGAGAGAGGGGAGAACTACACCGCCGTAGGTTGACTGAAGGGGGTGTACACTTGCCTCCGGTGCCGTGCCTAGATGACAATCACACACGCATACAGACGCACAGACACACACGCACTCACAACACACACAGGTAACTAGACCTGCGCAGTGCGCAGCGAGGAGGCTGGCGTCCCAAGAAACGGGCCAGAAAATAAAAATAATTAAACCAAACAAACGCAGGACGAGCAGGTGGAGCCAGTCGGAACCGGCGCAGAGTGTGACGGCAACAAAACAGCAACCTCCGAGGAGTGTAGCTAGCAATCCCCAGCGTCAGAGAGGCACCGCTAACCTGATCATAGATCCGTGGTTCGGAACAATCGCAATTTGGACCCACACACATCCACTGACTGCAGTCAGGTACTCAGGGGCCAACCAATTTGGCCACTCCAAAGCAGGCGTAAGCACCACAAATCAGGCCTGCCACAGGGCACAGATGATGGGGCGACACACCAACCAAAGAGGTACACACCGGTGCAGTATAGGCAGCGCGAAGTGAATGCCAGTTCACAGAAGAGTGCAGTTCCACGCAAGAATGGCTGAAGGTACCAAATCTACCGGATAATGATCACGGCTAGCAGCAGCTCACACGCCAGCCGGCGTCCTTTGCCGGCAAAACAACAGCGGGGCGGAAAGAGAGACCCACGTCACGTCCAAAATCGTTAGGTTATGGCTATAACCCTCGGTTCTTTGATAACAGAGTGAGGTGTTTCACTATGGGATACGCTTCGGGCGTGACCATCTACGGAAGCTCCAATGACAATACGTCTGTCGAAGACAGACAGGTCGACGCGGTCGGGCTCCGCCCCTCAGGGTGTATACCCCGGCGACCTCCTGTGATCCATCATTCTTAACGGTTTCTTCCCTGCCTGGTGCAAGGAGGGAAAGATAGGTGAAACACCTCACTCTGTTATCAAAGAACCGAGGGTTATAGCCATAACCTAACGTTCTTTTTCTAACTTCGCTCGGTGTTTCACTATGGGAGATATAGCCCACTCCCGTATTGCACACTAGACGTAGTCCAAGGTACTCTAGCTGAGGTGCTGTGACATCTAGACCACTGCAGAGGAGCCTACCCCCAGTACTGCGTGAGCTAAAGATGGGCCTGATACATCTAATCTGTAAAAGCGAGCGAACGTGTTCCCCGAGGCCCAGTTCGCCGCATTACACAGTTCTCCTATTGACACACCCCTGAACAGGGCCCAGGAAGTGGCCATGCCTCTGGTTGAATGGGCTCTCATGCCCTCTGGCGGTAGAGAGCCCTTACTCTGATAAGCCGCTGATATGGCTTCAAGGATCCAATGAGACAACCTCTGGCGAGACAGAGGTAGTCCCCTGTGGTGAGTGGCCCATGCAACAAACAGCTGATCATGTCTCCTAAACTCAGCTGTTCTCTGTATGTAAATCCTGAGGGCTCTGACAGGGCAGAGGCAGTTGAGCACCTGACTCTCCTCCGAGATGAATGGAGGAGGGTGAAAAGCCTCCAACTCTACCGTCTGACACCTGTATGCTGAGTCCATTACCTTAGGCACAAACCCTGGATTGGGGCGAAGACGAACCTTCTTAAAATCAGTACCGAATTGTAAACATGAGGGCTTCACTGAGAAGGCCTGTAGTTCACTCACACGTTTTGCTGTGGTCAAGGCTACGAGCAGAGCAGTCTTGATCGAGAGGAACTTCAAACTCACGTGCTCTAGTGGTTCAAAGGGATGGGCACTGAGAGCACTCAGCACCAGAGCTAAGTCCCAAAGAGGGACTAGCGGTCTAGAGATGGGGCGCTTGCGTCTCGCACCTCTCATAAAGCGGCACACCAGGGGATGTTGTCCTGCTGTCTTATCTCCAAAGCCCACGTGGCAGGCTGAGATTGCAGCTAAGTACACCTTTATTGTGGAAAAGGCCTTTCCCTTATCTAAAAGGTCTTGTAGGAAGTTTAGCAGCTGTACTACTGAGCACTGAAAGGATATTATCTCTTTCTGTGAGCACCAGGCCTCGAACACACGCCACTTACAGCTATATAGGTTCTGTGTGGAGGAAGCTCTAGCCCCCTGGATCGTCTCGATGACTGCTGGGGGCAGGCCAACTGCATCTAAATTCCACCTCTCACGGGCCAGGCCCATAGAGCCAACCTCTCTGGGTGTGGGTGGTAGATCTCTCCTCTCGCCTGAGAGACTAAGTCTCTCCGTATGGGGAGGGGCCACGGGGGGCTCTCCAACATCTGTACTATCTCTGCTACCCAGTGTTTGGATGGCCAATACGGGGCTATCAAGATTAGTGACAGGCGCTGTGCCCTGACTCTGGCTAGAGTGGGGGATATCATGCTGACTGGTGGAAATGCGTACAGCTTGGCGTTTGGCCACTGGTGAGCTAGTGCATCCACACCCAGTGGTGCATTTTCGTCTGCTAGGGAGAAATAGAGAGGGCATTGTGCGTTTTCTCTCGAGGCGAAGAGATCTACGGTTGCCTGCCCGAACCTCTGCCACACCTGTGTTATTACTTGTGGGTGGAGGGTCCAATCCCCGTATAAGGGGTTCCCCCTGGACAGGAGATCTGCACCCCTGTTCAGTACCCCCGGCACATGTGTTGCTCGTACCGACAGGAACTGAGCCCCGCACCAGAGCAACAGTTCCTTCGCCAACTTGTGTAGTTTTAGGGATCGAGTGCCGCCCTGGCGGTTGATGTAAGCTACCACCGTTGAGTTGTCTGACTTCACTAACACATGATTGTTTCTCAATATGTCCTGGAAGTGTTTCAGTGCCCAGAACACTGCAAGCAACTCTAGATAATTTATGTGTTCTGACTTCAGTCTGTCTGGCCAGACACCATTCACTGTTCTGCCCCCCAGTGAAGCGCCCCATCCCTGTAGGGACGCATCTGTCGTTAGCATCATTCTCGATGCCACCCCCCTAAAGGCACCCCAGTGATCAGCACCGCTGGGTCCCTCCAGTAGCGTAGGGCTATCATGCATGTCGTGTTCACTCTGACTCTGCGGTTTAGGTGACGACGGGAACAAAGGCGTAGTGCGCTCACCCAGCGTTGGAAATCTCTCATCATGAGAAGACCCCACCTCACCACTGATATGGCCGATGCCATCAAACCCAGTAGGCTTAGACACTGTCTGAACGACACTGCTCTCTGAGGCTGGAATAGGTCCAGACCCTGTGTGAAGGATGTTACTCTTGCATCGGACAGCCTCACACGATACGAGAGGGAGTCTATGTGTAGTCCCAGATAGTTCGTGAACTGCGCGGGCTCTAGCTGACTCTTTTCTCGGTTTATCTTGAACCCTAGATTCTGTAGGTGTGACAGTGTTGTCGCGGAATCTAGAAGGGCCTGCTCCCTCGAGTGGGAACATAGGAGGAAATCGTCGAGATAAGACAGTATTCTGATCCCGGTGTATCTTAGGGGAGCCAGAGCTGCCTCCACACACTTGCTGAAGCAGCGAGGCGCTAACGCTAACCCGAAGGGCAGAGTTATGAATTCGTAGGCTATGCCCTGGAACGCAAACCTCAGGAACTTCCTGTGCGCCGGGAATACCTCTATGTGATAAAATGCGTCTGCCGCATCTATCGTAACAAACCAATCGTTGGGGCGAATGGATTGACACAGCACCTTGTGTGTTAGCATTCTGAACGTGTATTTGCGAAGGTACCTGTTCAGTATACGTAGGTCCAAGATGGGACGAAGCGCGTTGCTGCCTCTCTTTGGGATGAGGAAATATCGGGAGTAGAAGCCTTGGTTGCGTTCTGCTTCCAGTATTCTTCTGATCGCTCGTTTCTGTAAAAGAGATTATATCTCTTTATTTAAAACTCGAGCTGAATCCCCGTTGGCTATTGACATTAGTATTCCACTGAACCTCGGTGGTTTCTTGTCGAATTGTAGCCTGTATAGTAGCCCTGCGTAACAGTAGCTAAAACCCATGGGTGAGTCGTAACTGACAGCCACTGGCTCTTCTGTGTTGTGAAGGAGCCCAGTGTGTCGCTGGTTGATGACGTGGCTGGCTCTACATGTGCGCGTGGTGATGACGTCATGCACATACTGGAGCCTGGGCTCACTGCTACTGGTATGTTGTCTCCCCCTAGCGGGGTTATGAGGGGGAGGCACCCATTTTTTTGTATTTGTTTCTTTTTTGCCACTGTGGACACCGAGTGTCTCTTTTGAGGTGGATTTTTTGTTTTGGGGGGAACATTCGCCCTCGGCCCTTGGCCTGGGTGCGAAGTTTGAACATTTATTTTTGTAAATGGAACATTCGCCCTTGGCCCTTGGCCTGGGTGCGAAGTTGGAACATTTATTGTACATGGAACATGTGTGTGGTGACACTGTGCTTGTTGACACTGAACCAAGGGGGGGAACGGGGGGGTCCCCTGAGACATGTCTTCCATTCTCCTCCTCTTCGAACCAGGGGGAGAGGTGGGAGAGAGTGGGCCCTCGTCGTCAGGGCTTCTGGCCCTTGTTCTGGGCCGGCTGATGGCGGTTCCTCGATGCCGCGGCGGCGAAGGAGGGTTTAGGCCACTGGCCAGGGTTAGGGCTCCTGCCCCTGCTCTGGCTTCCTTGAGCCTTGGGTGGGGGACGCTGGCCTCTGCCCATCTGAGCTCTGCCCCTCCCCGGCGTGGCGTAGGCCGGCTGGGGTGGCTGGGGGCGGGGAGTTGGCTTTCTCGGGAGGCACAGGCTGAACGCTTCGTCCTCCTGCTTTCGCTGGGAGGACGCCTCCCTCATCTTCGTCAGGGCTGGGCCGAAGAGTCCCTTGGTGGGGTCGTATGGCGCGTCCATGACCTCCGCTTTCTGGGCGTCACCTAGGCCTGATAGGTTCAGCCACAGTGCTCTCTCTCCGGCGATAGCGAGGCCCATGGTCCGGCCGCTCGCTTGGACAGCTCCCCTGGCGGTGCGGAGAAGGAGGTCATTGATAACACAGATCTCATCCCACAGCTTGGGATCTGGGCTGTCCCCGTCTATTTGCCACCCCATGTCCTCCTGCAGGTTGCCCTGGTAGGCTGCCAGCATGGTAACGGCGTTGAGGGATGAGACAGAGCGGCCCGTGCACTTGTATATCCTCTGAAGGATTGATGAAGTGAGGCGGTCTGCCTTGGTGGCCAGGGCGACGGTGGCGGTGACTGGCATCAAACGCCTGTTTGGATGCAGGTGGAAAGCCAGAGACGTCTCCACTGGTGGGGGGGCGCCGAGGCCTAGGTTGGCCATGTTGTCGACCTCCAGTGTCGTGTAGCCTCTGGAGGGCAACTTGGACCGGAACGGGCTGTCCCAGTGCTTCCTGACCTCCTTCATGCAGTCAGGAACTGCAGGGAGCAGCTGCCTGGTGTGCGCAGTCTGGGGGGGGAGACGACGGCCGTCGTAGAGGTCCCTCTCCTCCCACGGCGTCCTGGGCGGCGGGCCACTGCAGGGACAGGCTGGCGGCTGCCCTCTTGCAGACTTCAAAGAAGTTAGTGTCCCCAGGTCCAGTGCGGTCGCTGGAGCTGGGGGGTCTGGAGTGTAGGAGGAGGGTTTGGTCACCCTCCTCGTCGGTGTCGCCCGTTAGGTACAGGTCGTCGCACTCCATAGCGCCCTGGTCCTCCTCTGTTCCCTGGGAACGGGGGTAGTCGACGCTGGGCTCGTCTTCAAGTGGATACTCGCTCTCCACTTCATCGGCCCAGAAAGGTCTCGGGCTGACTCCCTGGTTGGGACCCCTGTTGTTGCCGGTGGCCCTGCTCAGGCGTCGGTCCAGGAGTTTCTGAGGCATCTCTGCGCAGTGGTGGCATACTTGGGGGTTGGATACTGCCAGCCGCGCATGCTCCACGCCGGTGCAGAAGACGCACATGATGTGACGATCTCTGCCGGAGATGGAGGATCCACACTTGGCCGGGCATGGGCGGGAAGGAGGCTGTTGGCTCAGCCCCTTCCCATCTGACCCCTTGGTGGGGGAAGAAGTTGTTGACACCTGAGAAAATATCAGAGGAGAAAATGTTAGTTGAACAACTCGTCGCGACACGTGCGTGGTTCTAGCTAATACCTGCTAGCAGCTTAGCCAACATGTGCGGCTAACTGCACTTGCTTGCTAGCACCCTTCCCGCCCAGCGGGGTGAGGTCCGGTAAGCAAGTCTAATTAAATTTAAAAATACAAGCAAGTTAAGGCGACTCACTGTATTAAACGGTTTGGTTCACCGTACAAACTTCCCGCCGGCTGGTGGCCGGTGGGGAGTAAGCTGAAACAAGTTAATGCTGCAGCTAGGTTAGCTAGGTGGGCGAGTAGCCGACCACGCTACCCTGGTCAAGTTCGTCACGACACGGAACTTTAGCGGAATTTGAAAGTAAGCAGGGTGAACTGCCAACTTTCTGTGCACTTTTAGGCGAAGGCACACAATATAGCACTATCGGGCCGAATTCGCGTTCGGTGACGGGGTCCTTGGCGGTCCGTCGGCGAACGGTTAAGCGAGAACAGCCTTACCTAGTGCTGGTTTGTTCGGGAGCTCCGCTCTTCTTAGTCAGGAAGAAAGCGAGAATGATGGATCACAGGAGGTCGCCGGGGTATACACCCTGAGGGGCGGAGCCCGACCGCGTCGACCTGTCTGTCTTCGACAGACGTATTGTCATTGGAGCTTCCGTAGATGGTCACGCCCGAAGCGTATCCCATAGTGAAACACCGAGCGAAGTTAGAAAAAGAACCACATTTATCAACATAAAAGTCCTGCCAGTAATGGGCCAGCCAGTCACAGACAAAGGACCAAAATCAGTCAGATTGAGGGGTGTAGACCAATCTGTCACATTTACCCCCACCTTTTGTGTCGGCGCCTCGACGACAAACCGATTCAAATCATGGGTTCCCCCCACTGCAAGGAATCCCAGGGAACTAACCAACCTAGACAGGCATTAGTGTGGCTAAAAGAGAGGGGAAAACGCCAGTG